>NW_010300165.1:0-20367 GCF_000700745.2 Antrostomus carolinensis | reverse complement strand
GCTGTCAACTGAACTCAAGTGAGCAAAAGTATATACCACTTGATATGCATCACTGGGTGTTCAGTCAGTTTGGATCATGGAAGAAAACATGCAAGGAATTAAAAATGAAACATCCGAGAGGTGAATTTCCACCAAGAGTGTGCAATGTTAATGCCACTTAAGGAATTAATTTGTGACATTTTTCCCATCAAAGCTAGAAAAGACCAGAGTTGATTAATATTCTAGACAAAAATCCTTCAACAAATAGTATTTTTAATGATCTGAAAAGTAAGAGTAGCATTAACTTTATTAAACTGATGGGGAATCAAAAGAGGTGGTGAAAGAAAATTTTTATGGCTGCAGTATAATTACTTCTCTCAGATATTCCTGGCTCCAACTACAGATCTATTAGAATGATAAAGAATGAAAATTTGATCATAAGAATGTAAAAAGCACGACATTTCAGGATCGTTTGTTGTCAGCTGTGCTGGAGAGAAAACCAAGTAAACTGTTCACAGGGAGAAGCAGCACGGAGTAGCAATTTTGTAATATCTTTCATGCCATGCAGTGAGTATTCCATCCACATTATGAATGGATTCAGTTAAAGCAAAGACATTCAGTGAGGAATAGCTATTCTGCTTTAACTTCTTACCCTACCTCAGTTGACACCATTTTCTCTGTGTAGTCAGGCCCTACACTACGCATATTACAAGGTAAGAATTAGGAACAGCTTGAGTAGGAAGAAATACTAAAATAAAAGAGTTACTGGAGCACAGAACTCCAGAATACAAGTGTGGGTAAGGGTCATAATGGTACACAAAGTGACTGTGAGAGTCTGGAAATTTCACAGGCAGGGATGCTTCAGGTCAGGATACAATAAAAAACTATATTCTACAGCACAATCAGCAGGGAATAGCAATATCCTACATCAATGAACAAGCTCATTCCTTGTGAGTGGGATCTAAAGCTAGGTTTTGTTCGAGTCTCTCATGTTTTGTTCGCTGGGAAACACACACTCTGATAATTCTCTCTCAATTAGAACACTCAACTTTCTAATGCCAGAAACAAGTACCTGTGAATTAAAAATAAAATTAGCTGGCCAAAGCACCCCTTGTTTCTCTCCATACATGTGCAATTCAAGCCTGCAAAGCTAAATTGAATTCCAGGAACATCCATGATAGACAACAGCTTCACTGTAATACCCCATACTCAACCAAAAGATCAAAAAAAGAAAGCCGCAAAACCCAACAAACAGATAAGGAATCATTCAACCAGAAAATATGGAAAATAGGGAAGAAGTAATAAGAGGTATTTCAGAGTAGAAAGAATAAACAAGCACAGAAGTAACTTCTGTAAATAAAAGAAGAAAGAAGTCCTCTGTTCATTTTTTTTTCCCTGTACTGGTTAAGAGCTGGAGTTTTGTCTGAAAGGGTGATGAGACAAAACAATGTCTTAATTCCCCATCAACAGATCTGCCAGTTGCTAAGAGACTGCAGTAGTGTGGTGTGGCTATCGTGTGTGTTTGGTTAGTCCTCTTTATTAGACATGCAGACTGGATCAGCTCCATCTGTCTTGGTATGAAGGTTAATCTCCTAAAATAATTATGCTACTCAGCTACTACTGAACTGAAAACCTAGGAACATTTCCTGGCACTGTAATCAGCCTTGTGTTGAAGCCAGGAGCCAGTCAGCTAGGAGCTAGACAGAAAATACGATTTGTATGAAACACACAAAGTGATGAGGAAAAAGAAAAAAAGGAAGGAGGGTTGCTTCAGGTTGTATAAGTTGAATTTTTAAGAAAAACAGTGTATAGGAACATAAAACATTCCTAGCTCTCATCTTCTAATCCCATATTGTGTAAATCAGTATTTGTAAAAATATATACCACAACTATTTCAATCAATTATCAATCACTCAGAGGCAGCCAAACTCACCATCAATTTCAGAACACACACTGGTAATGAACAGACTTTTTACAAAGGATTGATCAGATCAACCAGGACGGAGCTACCAGAAGCAGCAGTTTTGATAATTCATTGAACAATTTACAGGTAAAGTATAGAGAGAGTTCCAAGTGGTAATCCTGCAAAATTAATCATGAACATCCTCTCTTTGTAGGAGATGCCACTAAGCAAGATTTACAGGTATAAATTCTAGATAGAGGTGTCTTTCTTGTAGAGACATATGCGTCCTTCTTTGTGTTTTTTAGCCTACTGGGAACATGTTGCTTAAGAAGTCTGATCCATAAAATACTTAAAAGTTCTAAAATAAAAAGATCTTTGGGGAAAATTGTGCTGTTCTGAGCTATTGATATTCAGTGACCTAAGGCACACAGAAGGGAAAATAAAACTTTTGAACTGCAAAGATCTGGGGCAAATGGACATTTCCTCAAATAAAACTAAGCAGAAAAGAACACAGATCAGAAATGTTCAAGTACTGGGTTGAGAACGACTGATAATTTGTACTCACCAATGGCCTCATACTTTCAGTTCCTCCTCTCTCCTTACAACTAGCAACTGAACTAAAGGGAAGTAAAATACAATGCTAATACCTTATTCCTAATTTGTATTGGGGAACAGATCTATCATGTCTCATCCTTCTGGTACAAGATGACTCATTTCTCCTGGCCCACTGTATGCCTCAGATACCTCTTGCATTAAGAGGGCATCAGCTTCTTCTGGCTGGAAAAGGTTATCCTGCTGCAAGCAAATCTGTCATTTCAGTGATTCCCAAAAGCTCAGGATGCTCCCAGGTTCATAGACAGACACCCATGCAACAGCCTGCAGCAGGATAGTCTCTCCACCATCCATCGTATGACCATACTCAAAGTGCATCTGTCATATGACCTCAACAAGCTGGGTAAGCTTTCCTTCTCACATCACATCGTCTGTCATATAGCTTCTCACACATCAGAAAAAAGTTAAGCTGAGAAAAATTCTATTGCAAACTAATCATAGTTACTAAGAGGCCGTGAAAGCAAAACACATGAACATTGATGGTATTCAAAAGAAGAAAGAAATCAAAGGAAAGAGTACTGTTATTACATGGCTTTTTCTGGAAAGACTTTTTCTCTGCTAAAATTAGAAGTAGTCACCATAGTGTTAAAGAACTCCTTGGGATTTCTTAATACCTATCCACATTTTAATGCATTAAATACAACTTTTTATCAGATATAAAAATAAAAATACTACAGTGCTTGCAACAAACGCAAGCCATTAAGGAAATGATGAAGGGGTCTAAAGGATTAGAAACAAGATTAAAATGCAGTGGAAGAGAAAATTCAAACTTCAAACAACTCTGAAGAAATCAAAATGGCCCACAGATTTTTTTTTTTTCAGAAGATTAACTGTTTTTTTCATATGTAAAACAAAACTAAAACTGTCATGTCTGCGCCTTCCCCTCAGGGAAAAAAAAAAAATTAAAAAAATCAAAACCCATCATCTACTTAAAACTTACTTGCTCTTTTCTGTTAACTAGCAGTTTTTGGTTCCTACATATACTACCTTGCAAAAGTAAAAATGAAATGAAACTTGTTACATAAAAGCTTGTTTGTCCTGTGGTCTGCATTCCAATTTTCCTTCTAAGTCTACATATTTTTATATTTGCAGCACAACAGAACATGGCTGAAACATGTATGTCTCTCTATAGATATATATGAAAGTATTACGAATGATTCACACTTCTGTGTATATATTTATGGCAGCCAAATAAACAAATTTGGTTGTCAATAGAATGCATTTCCATCTAATATTTTTTCCATGATTTAATATTAAAACATATACATACAAGGAACTGCAAAACCACAGAGGAATATCTTGTTAAAAATATTTTCTATCTGATTGTACTATTTTTTCCCACAATCTAATTTTAAAATAAAAAGATAATCTAAGTAGCAGGCTCATTGAAACCATTAGGTGAATATTGTATTTACCAATATTTTCTGAACCATCAGCACCCATCAAAAATGTTTCAGAAATATTAGCACTGTATTTTTGCAGTATTGTAAGAGAAGTTATTCCCTATATTCCCATTCCTGGATGACTGATATTTGAATTATTTATTCAACTGAGATTTTTTTCCTAAGGATGACTACGGTGTTCAATATGTAGAAAAATTTGCAGTCCTTATCAGCATGCTTAAGAATAAAACCAGTACTGAAATAACAGCATTAAGTCTTTTTAAGTTTATAAAAATATGCTATATATTTCCCCACATACTGAATAGTCTTTGCATAAATAATTTCTTTACTGGGCTTTGAGCATTTTTGCATTCTACTTTACTAATGGTGCAGATAATACATTACTTTTTTATCAAGATGATAATTGAGCCACACAGTCCCTGAAAACTAGCCAGAGCAAGTCCTTTACACCCAGGGAAATGGCAGCAGGGGGTGTAGTGACTAAATTAGAACAGTCACTCAATGAGTTAGTAGCAGAGTAAGTGTTAAAGTACAGAGGCTTTTGACTTTTTTACCCAACATGCCTTTTTCTAGGGTGAAGACATGTCAGTAAACAAAGACAAATGTGTTATTAACATTGTTGTGCAAGCAAAAAGGATCTTCCTGTGTGAAAGTGGGGGTCTGCTAGGGAATGGCTATGGTCAGCATTTTCTCCCACCAAATTCTTAATGATTGCTGCACTATTTCTGGCGAAAAAATACCTAACTAGTTCCGAGAACAAAAACGAAAAAGGACTGACACTTTCATGCAAATCAGTAACAGCCTTTCAGAGGCAAAACTGAACTACTATATTAGTAATTACAAAAATGTGCTATATGTGTGCTCATATCTAAAGCCCATGGTGAATTTATCTTACGATGGCTTACCATTCCAAATAAAGTAAGAATTACTATAAAGTAAGAATTTCAGCCTTTGAATTTGCAAGAACTTTTCTGGTAAATGCAGGAGGAATTCTGCCTAGTTTTCTGCGTTTTAAAAAATACACTAAAAGTTCCTTAGTCTTTTAAATATAATCTAAAACTAAACACTCATTCTTTCTCTTTGAATTTCTCCACACAGAAAGTGTTTGAGACACTACATTGGCTTTGTATTACTAATATTTTTCAAATCCACACACTGAACTAAAGAAATCATGCTTTCATAACTCAAAAGTCAGACATTTTACTAGCTATGAAAACTCACAATAATTAATTTTCAATATAGGTATGTGACTGTCCAGCCATTTAAACATTACGATAAATCACCTGTGCCTGGAGACCTTTCTTTTAAATAATCCAAAAACTAAACCCATTTATAAAAATATAAAAATCCTAGTATTTTCAGACACCCTAGGTAAATGTGCATCAGATATAAATTCCTGTAATTTATTTTGCCTATTTAGCATCTATTTAATTTCATTAATCTTCCCAAATAAATCATCAGTCATACATTTCATAGCAGGCATGAATAAACGATAATCATTCAGTTCATTGAGCAGAAATAGTGACCTACTAATTCAAATACTTCAGATAATCCATTGATTCTCACCAGACAGATTTCTCTCACATTTATAATTTTTTTTTTTTTGTCATTCCAACAGCTCATTTTAGCAGCAAACTAGTTCAGCATTCTAGTTGTACTTTAGGGGAAAAAAAAAAAAATAATCAGTAACTGCATCCAGTTTTGCTAAGTACAGCTCATATTCTGCCACACTGTATTCAAAAGAGAGTTTATTAACTTAAGATGAAACTTCAAATAGAAACACTAACATAGAATCTGTTGGTCTAAATAAAATAAAGGCATGTCTGCATTTAAAGCTTCCTCTTTTCTGCACTTTTATGGAGAAGTATTTATTAATGGTTCAGAAACACCTCATGCATACTTTGAAGGAATTCTAGGAATTACTTGATTAAAGCTTTCAAAATTGAACTACTAACACTTCCCGTAACCGTCAGGGAGTTCCAGTTATAGTAAGTATCTAATGACCATCTTATAAGCGTGGTATTACATCTACACTATCAAATGTTAGGAAGTGATTGAAAGGAAAGGTGGGGATCTTTGCCTGGTTTCCTATGGAAAGGAGGCTTATACAATCCTATACTCTGTGCATACGCATGCAACTCATTTGCTTGTCCTCTAATTCCTCTTGCATTTGCTGGTCTATAAAAATCAAATCTGACTGGATAAATATCTCAAAAATACTATGTTTCTACAGTCTCTGGGAAAACAAGTAAGCGGGATAAAGAAGGTAGAAACTGGTAACAGGAGCTCTGTCCTTATTAGAAATCAGACAATTTACACAGCACAGAGAATATAAAGTCTATCTAGGACAGAGTTTTGAACTTTCTTGTTGTGACACCATGCTCCATCTACTTGAAATACAAATAGTAGACTAGGTGTAACTCAGCACTAATGAAACTTTAAAACTCTTTTATTATTCCTCTGCAAAAACAATAGTTCCACAGAACAAAATATCAATGTATCAGAAACACAAGTAAGAGATTTTTCCAAACTGGAATGATTTCATGTTCTATCTTTCTCTCCATATGCACATACTCTCACACACCACATATACACTTCCTGCAGAATGAAACAATGCTGGATTCTCTTCTCAGCTTTGAACTTGGGACCGATACTCCATGGTAACACTGAAACTGTAGTGGAATTAAATGACCAGTGCACTCTGCCCTGTGCACCTGATTAACCTGGCCTATGGGAAAAAGCTGTCCAAAACCCACTATTGTTTAATTCTCTTTTGCAAATGCTCTTGCAGTCTGTCCACCAGAAAACAAAATGGAGCAATCTCTGGTCACAGGCACTAGACCTACTGAAGAAAATCACTTGCCTGCTGTCATATACCCTGATGTAGACTCATGACATGGCTGAAATGCAGTCCCTCTCTGTACCACAACCAAATACCTGGCTGTCATATAACAGGAATCAGCAAAATTTTATGTGACAAGTGTACTTTCAGTTATGGGATAGGGCATTTAGAGCAGACGCTATGGGGCTTACTCCAGCTGAAAAGTTCATGACTTCTTAGATGACACATTACATTCCACTTACCCACCTATCCTGTGGCTATAAGAAAAGTGAACTTTCAGGATTCTGAGTGAGAGAAAAAAATTAATAACCTTTTCAGCCTCTTAGAAGCAGCTTCTTTCATTAAAAGCTTTCCTCATACTAAAGAGCATGTGTGAGGCTACTTTTCTATTGTTACTGAAAAATTAGATGCCATAGTCACTAGGTTACACCTCACAAGACAGTATCAGATTTGGGCCTGGGATATCATGTTTACTTCCAAGCACTGCTAAATGTTGGATTTCACAGATGTTAGTGAAATTAAATTTCAGTTTAATGGCTACAAAAAAAACTCACTAGAAGGCAGTAAATAAAGCCCAAAAAACCAATTTCATCTTTAAGCATGGAAAATGCTTTTATATTTTTCAAATAATGGGAAAATAATTATAATAATTTAATAACTTAATGAATGAAATCTAGAAGTTATTTTAGTAAAGAATGAGCACCCATCTTGAATGTGTGAAAACAGAGACTTTAGCTTTAATTCTTATTCAATAGCATGCACAGGACAGCTTTCAAAGACTGTTCTGTCCAGCTACTGCAGCCCAGAATATCTTCCTGTATAGGTATGCTACATATGCTATACATATATTTCATATTTATACATACATACAGCAATCATTTTGCCACTATCCAGACATAAGAGCTATACTACTATGTTTAGCTACAGGTCTGTAAATCAGTTTTCACTAATAGGGAGCTGCTGAGAATGCAAGATGTGGGTGGATGGAGGAATAGAGGTAAATACTTATTACCTTTTTTTAATATTCTTTCTTTATAACTGTGCTTGTTCACCCCCACATCATACAAAATTTAAACCATATATTACTTTATCATACTCTGCTTTTGAAGTCTCTGTAGTTAAGGAGTTAATAAATAACTACAATTTGAGACTGAAAAACAGAAACCGTGGATTTTCAGACAGATACCATATAAACAGTAGATCTGCTCTTTTCCCATGCTTCATTTTTGGCAAGGTCTCAGCAGCCATTAACTAATAAACTGAACTCAGGATCAATGTTTTAAATAATTTTACAGCTGTGATTACAAACTGCTTTCATTTAATACAAAGGGTTGCTTTCTAGCAGTTCTCAAGGGAGTGACTGCTGAGATCATGCCAGACTTGAAAAGGAGCAAATTCAAAATCACCACCTGAATAGCATGATTTTAAAACACAGCCTCTTTCAATCTGCAAAGACTATGCATATTTGCTTGCTATCAATGTAGGAATCTCAGTTTTCTGAGAACTTAAGGCACCTGTAGCTAGAGCCATGGTGATTAAGAAACATGAGGCTTACAAGGCCCCTTTTACATGTAAAGCTTTTGTAGGATAGGTAGCATTGCAGGCCCTAGACCTATACTGAGTGTATTATTCCTGGTTTAAAAGGTGAGACAAATAATGAAAGAAAACTCAAACAGAAAGGAGGTGAAATTATAAGAAAGGAAATAAAGTGAAAAATTGTGGGAGCGAGGGACTCAGAAATACTAGAAAAGAGAAGAATCACAGGCACTCTATTTTTAGCATAATAAACTTGTCACTCATTCACCATATTCCAGCACATTATATACTTGTAAAGAAAGAAGCCGTCAAAGAAAGGATCCATTGAAACTTCTCTGAGAATGAGATCTCACCTTTCACACTTGAATCCATCCAACCTTTTCTAACCACTGTAACTGGTGGCTTTGTAATCAAAGCAGAGACTTTTTTTTTTTTTTTTGTGATATGACATATGTGTTTTTACTGTCCCTTGAATTTTCCAGTACAAAGTCAATTCTGACAAACAGGGCACAAGATGAACTCTACAGGAAAAGCTTCTAACATCGCATGAAGTTTCATGAGGCTATATAGGGAACAAGCCTGCATGGCACTGCAGTGTGAAAAGGCTCTCCTTTCTTTATTTCATTAAGGGAAATCTGTGTGGTCTACTGAAGCAGACAGACAGCATTCCTTTAAATTATTTCATTAGTATACAAGACTTTTGCTCTTTGGCATTCATTTTACATTTTTATTCCATATTTTTGCATGTAAAGCTAAAATACTTCAGGTATATTACACCCGGCATTTTATCTCCAGAGTATAACAAATAAATAGGGATTTTAAAAACACAGGCTAGCCTTCAAACCAGCAGTGTCAGGCACACATCTTAAAACCAAACAAAATAGATCCTATGCTACGTATATGTAGCTTCACTTTAAAAAAACAGTAACTTTATTCAACAGATTTTTAACAGCTGAGAATTAATGAAACCAAACTTAGTAATCTCTTCTTTAAAAGACTGCTTCTAATTCAAAAAAGAAAATGCTTAGTTCAATGTTATCACTTGAGAGACTTAGTGCTATTACCTTTCATTTCTCAGTGACAAACTCTATGCCACAAAATTGTTTTAAGGAGAAGCCAAATATCTGCTTAATAACAAAACCCCAGCATTTAGGCTAAACTTATTTGATAATCTGAATGAGTAAAGTAAGTGGTAGCTAACAAAAATGAAATCTAAAAATTAACTTCTTGTTTTTGCAATCATGTGTGTTGTGCTAAGTAATTGAAAACACAACTTGATATTGACTTCAAATTAAAAAGTGGAAAAAGTTGAGACAAACAGAAATCCTTCTTTTGCTTTTAGGTTGTTATTTATAATTTATCATTTCTGCACTCACATACACAAAACCCAAAACAAAAGTGAAACTGATATTCATGGCATTTCTAGATTTTGAACAAAAAAATTTCTTTTAGCAGACTATTCTGGTGGGATCATTACTGCAGAAAAGGTAACACTCAAGGTGAAGAATAACAAAGGCCGAAGATCAAAACCAGCTATCAAGCTGAGCAGGTACCAGATTGGGACACTAATTTTCAAAACTCACGTAACAACACTACTTCTGCAAGGTACATGCATACTTTTATAAACTGGTAATGAACACAAACTAATCTAGCATCTTTTCATGTAAACAGCTGCTTTTGACTGTCAAATATTCAAAATTACAAAAGTTTCTCGAGTGAATTACACCTTTGTGCTTTATTGACAAGCACAAGTAGAAAACCTCAAGAAGAAAGAAAAAACCATTTATGATGCTGATATAGCAGAACAGATGATAAATATAGTTAAAAGAACAATATTCTTAGTACAGTCATTTCACTACAGGCAAAAATAAAGGAAATTCATAAATGAATGGTAAAAATAAATGGATAAACGGTAAAAATAAAGGATATTCAGAAATAAAATAGAAAGAAGACTTTGAAATTAATCTGTTATTTTTACTACCAATTATATCATGGCAAACCACATAATATTCTGCAAAGAGAATTTCTGATTTTAGTCCTTTTTAATCTCAAAATAACAATTAAATGCTACCACTAACAGACAAGATTGTAATCTCAGTTTCAGCAGACAACATCTTGAAGTACTTCATGATTATTTGGAAATAAACATCAATGCAAAGGAAAAGATAATTTGCTCAGTGTATTTCAGAAGGATTACTAAAAGTCTCTGCTGGATAGTCACTTTTTTTTGGATGATCTCCTACTTTACTACTTGCAGATAGCACTATATGAATAAATAGCCTAGAAAAATCTCAGAAAGCCGTATCATCTTGATTTGGAGTAAGTTTAACTTTATCACTCTTAAGTGGACAGAAATTATTCCTAAATTTAATAATTTCTTGAACTCCAGAAACAGAAGTGTCAACAAGTACATTTTCTATAGGAGAGCGATTTTGAAAACACTGAATTTAAACTGTTTATGCACAAAACTTGACTTCCATATATGACAGACTTTAAGCAGTGTGAACAGACTGAGAGAAATCAGAGATTAATAACAATATATAAAGTCTGAAAAAATTATGGACTAAAATATTAAATATCAAGGCAAACAGTAGATATATTGAAAGCACATCTCCTTTATCTCATTTTAGAAAGTGTGTTACATGAAACTATCAGGCCTCGAACCTACATGAAAATGAGAATAAAATTAAATATATATTTTAAAATTGCAAGTTTTATTATTTTTAATTTAAAAATCTGCAATTTTCTGGGAGAATAGTTCTTTAAAACAGGAAAGCCACAGTATTTGCAGAATTGATGCTGTTCAATTGTGGGTGCACATTATTGAGGGAGGTTGCAAAGGCAGAACGGCTAGTTCCAACTAAGTTATCATACCTGTTACTGTTTTTGTTTTGACAGGACTGCTGGCATACTCAGAGGCTTGATTTGATTGCTGCCTTGCTAAAGGTGCACTTCCAACTGATGCTTCATCATCTTTTTTTCGAATTACGGACACACCAAGTGGAACAGTTCCTACAGACTGCTAGAAAAAGAAGTGCCTTGTGAACCACTCAAAACCAAGCACATTAATATTGAATTATGACATTGTCATTAGAAGCATGTCTTAAACTACATGTTTTGAAATGTATAGAAGAAAACTTGAAACAATGATTGGAGCACAGAATTTTGAAAACAAATCACGAAACGCTACATTCAGACTTGCACTTGTAATTTTTCAATTTATTGCTGTTATTCTGAATGAAAGGTCTATGACAACAGAAAAAGTGAAACAGAATTCATTAGCTTAAAGTATCATGCTTGTTAGCCAATCAAAATACACGTGAATAAACCAGGATGACCACCAAAGTAAAATAATTGTCTAAATGTTTAATGGAAACCAGAAAATTTTAGCCAGATACGAAGATCCCGAAGTTTTACAAAGAAATTTATCAATCTTCATTAAACTTAAAAAGAAAATATATACTGTTACTTATATATTATTATATTTGTTCCTCACATTTTAAATATAATTCTGACCACTACTGATTTTGAGTTGCTTTGTCTTTCAAGCATACCAATAAATGACAAACTTCTCAAAACACAGCACTGTTAAACAAAACTGAAGGCATTAAAATCTAGTTTGAAGAACTGCATTCTTACTTTAAAGATCAGAAAAGAGTGATGTGTATTAATCTGCACAGGAGGTCCACAAATGAACACAGTCTATTGGCTTTGTTGTTACTTTTTTTACTAACATGAGCTAGAAAATACAAAATCATCAAAAAAATTAGATCCTCAATTTTGCTCTACATTTGACTGTTAACATTTCCCTGTAGCATTAGCTGCTATGTAAATTGTAGATGTATCCCAGTTGACAAAAGCAGAACATTTCTACCATTGATTTTGCAGAAGGTTATCATTTAAAGATGACAACAGTTTTTTGTAAAGATCAGACATTAGGATTACATGCATCTTAATCAATTTTTGTGTCATTTAATTTTGTTGGTATTGGAACAAAAATGTAATCCATATAGCTGGGTAATGAGAAACCTCACACGTTGCATTAGGAATCTCTGTGGGAAACAAATTCGTGTGAGGCGGGCAATGTGCTTGTAAATTTTCTCCAATAGAAAACAGATCACTGAATCAAGCAGTGTGCAACACGTGCACACATACAAAACCCCAAAACAAACAGAAAAATAATTTAATTGAAGGAGAATGACTTCCAAACGCCTTCACCATTTTCCACTATAAAACTAAATTAAAATAAGAAAGATAATCAACTACTTAATCCTACTCCAGTGAAAACAATCAACGTCTATATACAGTGGTATGCAGAGTTAATAGGAAAATACTTATGTCAATGACAAACAGAACTCTCATCTTCCCTCCTCCCTCTGAACATACAGTCATCAGCTTGCCTCCAAAAGCACTAAAAAGTCATTCTGGAATACAGTAACATGCCACTTAGGTGTCCTCTAGCCATAACAATAACAAAAAAAACCCCCAACCCATCAGCTTTGAAAAGAGAAGTTTTACACCACAGAAATACTTCCTGCATGCATACAGAGAGAGAGTCTGAAGTTTCCTAAACTTCCGTCAGACACATTGCATCACTTATTTTCAAAACACAGCAGTTTATGTGATACAACCTTTCATAAGGCAAAGCCAGCTGCAGCTTTCCCATGACAGCAACTGTTGAGCCATGATTTGGCAATTCTGGACGTAACACTGCAAAAACATTGACTTGCCAAAGTGAAGGAAGAGTTTCTGAAGAATGAACACAGACAATACAAGACAACACAAAAGACAATGGGATGGAAATACTGTCTGAAGAAGTAGTATCTATTTATGAACCACTGAAGAAATGGATCAGCAGCATATAATAATAAGTTACACCACTAGTCATATAGTGAAAAACATCAAGGCTATCACAGCCAGACAAAGCTGGAAAAAATTATGACCAAATATTGAGTGCTTGAGTGCTGATCTGGACAATGAAACAGCTGTTTCATCTTTGCTCACTGAAATCAAGCCTGATGTTGCTGTTGATGACGCCCAGTACAATCTTGTCAGGTTTTTGGCAAAAGATTTCTGGTTAAAAGAATGCAGAAGATGAAAGATCAGTGTTGAACTAGATGGAAAAGGATCATCAAGATTTGGGTTTTAGCCACAAACTGATGAGGAAATTGTGGCTTGGGAAATAGCAGATGACAAAAGCCCCACAGCTGTACAAGAAGATGAATCTGATGGGAAAGGAGACATTGCAGGCAAGTGTTATCATAAGCACTGCATCACAAGAATCCAAAAAAACTAGCAATAAAGTAATATGTAGTAAAATTTAACATATCTACTTTAGCATGTAAGCTTTATGGTTACTAATTGGTACTGTTATGAAGATAAATAAAGAACATTTAACAAAGTTATGGAACTATGGCAACATTTATGAGGTTGTTTTGTTACACAAAGTCAAAACCAGATTCTCTTCTAAAATCTTGACCACAGCTTTATCAGTGTATCAATGTTTTGTGGTTATCATACACTAAATACTAGATTAATAATAATTCATAATACTTAAAATAAGGAAGTTTACTACTTTTCAAGCATAATTATTACAATTAACCTTTTAAGCGCTGGCTAAATACTACAGGAAACCTAATCTTTTCTGAATTTAAATTTTATTGACACAAACATACCATGTTAAGTATGTGTACACAAATCACACACATACATATATGCTATTTATACATTTAAATGGATCAACAGATACAGACGATATTTTTTATTTTACTTTGTACTGTGTGGTCAGCATGACTTTGGAAATGATAAAGATCTAAAACCAGAGAAAGGCACAGAACAGCAACAGCTAAAAACCAACCTGCCAAAAATACCAAGCCCCAAGTATTTCCTGATTTATGTGGAGATATACCAATTAACTGAAGCTAAAATATTCTGTAAAGAGGGCTAGTGGAAATTTGCCCCAGGCAGAATAAATTGACATATAATTAAATAAAATATTTTCATTCTGAATTATAACTTCCCACAAGTGCGAGGCTGAAGAGGATGCAGGCAGATCTGGGACCAAGAGAAATTCCTTCTAAAGAAAACTTGACCAACTGAGCGGATGAGTAACTTTCATTTGAGGGATGTCTATACAGTCACCTCCCTGATAACAAACCAAAGGCAAAAGAATATTCCATGACAGGAACTTAAATTTTATTACTAAAGGAAAAAATGAAGCACTGGCATGTGAAATGTTGAATTCGGAAGCCTTAGCCCAGAGATGGATTGCCATCTTTGAAATTATATCAAACCCAGCTATCCCGTATGGTGGATGATGCGTGCATACAGACTGACGTGTACATGTGCAGTAGCTTACAAATAGCAAGCAGGAAGCAAAATTAATGAAGTCTTTGGAATGGGGACAGATGACAGTTATACTCAAGACACAGTGTTTTGTGAATATCTAAGATCACTGTCATGCAATCACTATCTGCCTCAGAGAAGACTATTTACCTATGCTGCAAGAACTGAGAGAGCTGTGACAGAATGAGCTCCACAGCAAGGAGGATCTACCTTGCCCAGCTTGCAACAAGTTCTAGTATCATGAAATCACAATCACTGCTTGACTACACAGTACACTTCATTGTTTTGATTTCTGAGATTCATAATACAAGCACGTACCTAAATTGCTTCAGAGACCTCAAACAAAACTAGGCATTAGGCCTAGTTCCCAATTAAAATTAAATTAATTAAAATTAAATTAATTCCTAATGAAAAAGATTAGGTATGCCTAACCCCTGGGGTTCACAAAAGGACCTTCTTTCCTGGCAGATGAACTTGCTAATTCAAATTAAATTCTGTGACTGCTTCAGGTAGGTATTTCAGGTATGCTCAGAAAAGTGCTCTGATGACATAAAAGAACAACTACTGATTAGCTGTAATCGTTCCAAACTTATGTGATGAACTGATGTCAGCCAAGGACCTTCAAATTTTCACCAACTGATGAAAGCATTCTATCAGCAGTTTCAAGGGGCTTCTGAAAGTAGAAGACACAAGGTTCAAGACCCTTGTAGCTTTAGTTCCTTAAGTAAGCGGTAACTTCATTCCCACATCCTTCATAAACTTAACTGTGTTTCTTGGGCTAAGAGGTGACAGATCCTGATAGGGATAAACATAGTGCTTCTAGCTTGCAAGCAAAATCGGAAATCAAAACCTATTATAATCTGAGAAATCTTTGCACACCAAGATGATAATTATGCCTACTGTAGAAACACACTTGTTTTATCAAAGCCTTTCCTGCTATTTATCAAGGTAGAAGAGAAAAAATAGAACTGAAGGAGGGCAACACAGCTCCACCCTCAACAGCCAACTTTGCTACAACATGGAAAAATCTTAAGTTTGGGTACTGAAACTTACCCTTACATGGTGTCATTCATTCATTGCCATTTATTATCAGAAGCATTTGCTCTTAAAGACATAAAGATCCGCAATATTCCTAAAGTCATCCTAAGACAGATCAAATTAGAGGAAGTATTTGCTCTACATGAGTCTACCGACCAAGTCATGATGATAAAATTATTTAATCTTAGGCAAAAATTCCAGAGAACCCACTGCTGTAGATCTCTGAACTGCCCAAAGCATACCATCAAGAGTCGATAATGTCCTCAGCTCACAATGAACTTCCATAAAGCAGTGAAAGGATTTTATAACACAGTAAAATTCCTAAGTTAGTGGTAGAGAAAAAAGAAAATGAGCAGAGAAAAAAGCACTATGAATCTGCTTTAAGTCAAAATGACAGAAATATGCAGCCATACACATTTATATTATACATCGACGTATATGTGTAGATACATATTTTTGATAGTTTAGGCTTCACTAAAATTTATCCCACAGAAATGAGTAATTTAAGAAAAGTATTGACAAGCCATGAAGGCTTTACAGTAATGTGCATTTGAAGAAAAAAAGATTACAAGCACTCATTTATATATTCATGGGAAAGAGCATCACATACCTGACTGTCTCATATCAAAGTAGAGCTAAGGCTTTTTTATCAAGGAAAATAAATTCTTTAAATATTTATCTGTGCAAAGCAAAGTCTGGGATTTTATAAGAGAGTAAATACATGAAAAACACCATTGGTTTACGAAAACAAAACAAGTCACGTCTGAAAAAAATCTTCAAAAAATGGTCAAAATAAAATGTTAAATTACTGCAAACAAGGCCTTTAAATGAAGCTTTGTTATGCTTTTCAATAGGGAGGCAATGTTAACAAGCAGTTAACAGCACACATAAAAGAATTAACTCTCTATAGTGGTATCTTTCCCAAATTCTGTTCAAATTAACCTTTCGTAAAGCATTAAAGAGCATAATGTTTCTTTCAGATGAAAGAAACACAAGGGGTTTAAGCATGTATTATAGATGTGCTGAGTTAAACTGTTAAAAAGCAGCAAGTAAGTAACTGGTACACGCGCTACGCTAACACATCTACTGCTGCTACACATATAGCCCAGCTTTACAGAAATAAAAATCCATAAAGACTAAAGTATTTTTAAAAAAATGAACACCATTTTTTCCTGACTTATACAAGGACTTTTTTTAAAAAAAAAATCAGCTCAAACTTCTGTGCCAGTTTAAACCCTGCTTAAAATCTAGCATAGGTTCATCAGTCATCAAGCAGGGTATGTAAGATGCCTTTTGAATTTGCTGCTGTAACTTCATGGATTATTACCAGTTACTGAAAAAATGGTGGTAACAAAAACATATTTCATAAAAGTCTAACAAACTCAGGGAACCAAAACCGTGATTATTTTAAACACCTAGATAATGTGGAACACATGGATGGAGTGTAACATATCTGGCTCATACTAATTTTCTTTGAGCAGTCACATGGACTGTACATAAAGCAGAATACTTAAATTTCGATCAGATTTCTTCTTAATGCATTGATTCTTAAAATGTAGAGCTGAAGAGCAAAACATTTACATTAAAAAAATTTACCCATGTGTCCAACATAATATTCTTTATAAATACTGATATCTTTAAATCTTTCTTAGTATTTCCATTTCATAGGTATAACACACCAAATGTCAGTACAAAAAAAATTTACCATTGAAAAGCATTCTGGAAAAAGTTGTTCACCTAATCTTTAGGTTTTGAACTAAAGAAGAGGAAAATCAAGAAGTATATTTTTTAACTTATTCTTGCCATATTAACTACTAAATAGTTGAGACCGGTCTGTTCTCCCAGTTAACAAGCAATAGAATAAAAGGGAATGGCTTCAAGTTGCTTCAGGGGAGGTTTAGATTGGACATTAGGAAAAACTTCTTCACCAAAAGGGTTATCAGGCATTGGCACAGGCTGCCCAGGAAAGTGGTGGAGTCACCCTCCCTGATGGTATTTAAAAGACAGGTAGACGAGGTGTTTAGGGACATGGTTTAGAGGTGGAACTGGTAGTGTTAGATTTATGGTTGGACTCAGTGGTCTTAAAGATCTTTTCCAACCATACGATTCTGTGAGATTTAATCCATTAACCATTAGAATTATCACATAATAGGTTAACAAGAAGGTGATGACAAATTCACTCTTTCTTAACATATATATTAAGTAGCAAGTTCTAGTTGCTGTGGTTTTTCTTTTAAACTAACAATTTTGGTGTAAGTATCTTATGAGGCACAATGTTCAGAAGGTGCTGAATTAAAACATTCCTAAAATGTCTCAAGTTTACAAGTCAAAAACTGAGGATTTTGAAAATAACTTTTGAACTTTACATTACGGTACTTTGATTTATAAAGTTTATTCCTTGCTCTGCACCAAGACTCAAGTTAGTTCAGCTAATATAACTTAACGAAATCAAGTCCAACAATTACTGGCACTTTAATATATATCGTGTCTTGGGTGTTCCAGGTTTTTTGGTTTTTAATCCATTAGCTAGCAAATGTTTCTGGTATTGATTACTGCATACTGTACACAAAGTATAGTGCTCCAAACAGGAAAGGTGATCTACCAATAGTGTCTTTTTCTACACAAAGCAGTGTGCAATACCTGCTACAGTGATTATCTGGGAAGATCATCAGCTGATTATGAGGTGAAAATACTCTCATGATAACAAATATCTTTTCCTTACCTTTTCCTGCCGCAATCACCAATTTTTTCTGGGAGGGGTGCCTGGTCACTGGATGAAAGCAAATGTCACTCCTGTCTTCCAGAAGGAAGACTTAAGGAACTACAAGCCAGTCAGTCTCAAGTCAATCCGTGGAAAGGTGATAGAACAATGAATCCTGGAAAACACTTCCAGGCATATGAAGGACTGAGTGTAATCAGCATTAGTTCCACCAAGTGGAAGTCATTCTTGACCAATTTGATAACATTTTATGATTAAATGACTGGATTGGTAGATGAAGGGAGAGCAGTGGATACTGTCTACCTTATCTTCAGTTAGGCTTTTGACACTGTCTCATATAACATCTTAATGAAGAAGCTCATGAAGCATGGGCTGGATGAGTAGACAATGAAGTGGACTGAAAACTGACTGAATGGCTGAGCCCAGGGAGTGGTGATCACTGTCACAAAGTCTAGTTGGACTCTAGTTGGACTGCTAGTAAGTAGCAATGTACCCCAGGGGTCAATAATGGGTCCAATTCTGTTCTATATTTCCATTAATGGGAGGAGTGGCTGATATGCCAAAGTGCTGTGCTGCCATCCAGAGAGACTGTGACAGGCTGGAGAAATGGGCTGTCAGGAACCTCATGAAGTTCAATAATGAGAAGTGCAAAGTCCTGCACCCGAGGAGGAATAACTTCATGTGCTACTCTATGCTGGGTTCTCCCCAGCTTGAAAGCAGCTTTGCAGAAAATGCCCTGGTGGACACCAGGTTGAACAAGAGCCAGCAAAGTGCCCTTGCTGCAAAGAAGGTGAATGGTATCCTCAGCTGCACTAGACAAAATATTGCCAGCACGTCAAGAGAAGTGACTCTTCCTTTCTATTCAGTGGTGGATCTGGTTCTGGACTCTCCAGTACACGAGAAACATGGACATACTAGAGAGGGTCCAGCAAAGGGCCACGAAGATGATTAAGGGACTGGAGCATCTTCCCTATGAGGAAAGGTTGAAAGAACTGGGATTGTTCAGCCTGAAGAAGAGAAGGCTCACAGGGGAGCTCATCAATGGATAAAAATACCTGAAGGGAGAGTGTAAAGATGGAGTCAGGCTCCTCTCAGTGGGGCCCAGTACCAAGACCAGGGCAATGGGTACAGACTGAAACACAGGAGGTTCCTTCTGAATTTAAAGAAACACTGTGAGAGTGACTGAGCACTGGCACAGGCTCTTTAATGAGCAAGACCTCATACAACTTTGTGATAGTTTCACAAAAAACCAGGACAAATTTACTGTAATAACTAACAGGATTTTGCAGACTTCACACATAAGAAAACTAAAGAGGTTGCTTCAAGTTCAGTTCAAAGAGATGTTAATTCTATTCCTGACTAATATAAACATAAGCAGCATTGCCTTTGTCGTATCACATTTAAAGAAAACATGCTGCACATTATAGCATACAGTATACAGAGAGACAGCAGATCATCTTACTACAAACTGTTTCAGTAGTTTCCTCTGTTATTACTGGGAAAATTTACAAATTATAAACTTGCAACAAACATACTAAAATAAGGACATCAAAAGCATGCAACAAAAGCTCTGTGCTTGTGTTTTGTATATACAGACCTGTTGTATCATTTCTGCCAAAACAAATTTTATTACTACTCATGATTAAAATCCAGCCATGTCCCTCAGAGTGGCAGCCTACTGATCGATGTTCAATATCACCTACCAGACAAGAGATGACAATGGACAAGATACAGAAGACGCTTATTTTACACAACACTTTCACTTCAGCAAAGAATCATAGAATGTATTAGGTTGGAAGGGACCCTCAAAGATCAACTAGTCCATCCCCCCTGCAGTGAGCAGGGACATCTTTACTTCAGCAGGTTGCTCAGCAGGCCCCATCAAGCCTGACCCTGAATATCTCCAGGGATGGGGCCCCCACTACCTCTCTGAGCAACCTGTTCCAATGACCTATCACCTTCATATGGAAAAACTTTTTCCTAATATCCA
>NW_010300164.1:0-48242 GCF_000700745.2 Antrostomus carolinensis | reverse complement strand
AAACCATTCTATGATTCTATTCTATGATATTGGTAGTGGGAAAGGATCAGCCAGCATAACCTCTCCCTGTATAACTCACAGAGTGTACTTTGCATTCGTAGAACAGCTGACCATTCAATCTGTTTTTCCTCTTCTGGAAAGTGTCCCTCACAAAAAGAGGTTACGGAGATGCGGACTGTTGTCACTAAGTAGTTGATACATAATTTTAGGCTGAATAAGCTACTATGATGGCTTGTTCAGCGTGTAGACTGTAGAATGGCCACATGAAACTAGTAGTGTTTCATAACACCAGTGACAGCAGTACACCTACTGTATAACCCATATGTATGGATATCCATATGGAAGTGCTAGATTATACTCGGGCTATACTCTGAAGCCCATGCTTTACTGTCTGTTAGAGGCTCACCCACACACATACTTATATCTGTATGTATCATGGGTTGGCTTATAGGTACACCACTTACTTACAGAAACAGATACTCTTGATTTAGATTGGTTTAAATAAAAGTTTTTAATTTAAATCGAAAACACACCACTCAGAAGATTATTCTGCTGTTTTAATTTTTGAGGATCAGTAGTATCACAGCAAAATACTCCAGATGGGCCATCAAGGATATTCTTTGTGATTTCATGGAATGACTGTACTTGTCTTCCTCTTCGGTCTGTTGCCTTGACAATCATCCAATCATCCTCCAGACAAAATTCGCTCTACAGTCTCCTGGATTTGCATTTGATTTTTTTTTTTATTTTTTTTTTTTCCAATGAACCTGGAAAAGGAAAGCTTGTGAAAGACTTCTGAATTGCTTTTTGCTGTGTGACCTGCTTGCTTTTTCCACACCTTTCAAAACAAACACAAAACTCAAAATAATCCAGACTTCTAACTTACTTTGTAAAAATTTTACTCTTTTATAATGTACTAGAAACATTACTGTAAATGAAACAAGTTATGAAGACGGAGTGTAGGAGACTGGATAAGGTTATATGTGCAGTTGTTATGATTGTGCATAAATTTGAAAAGTGCACTCACTATAAGAAAAAGGTTTAGCAAAGTCAGTTTCAATGCTCTGGCCTTGTCTGCTGTTTTATTTTGGGTTTTTTTCTTCCCCTTATTGGAGGAATGGGATACAGATCTATAGGAAGCTTTATGCTTGGATTTGCTTGCTGCAATCTTATGACAATTAATTGTTAACCTGAAGTTACTGAGAATTCACTCTATATTTAACACATCTATTTAATGTGCATTTATATGTGTGTATATATGCGCATCATATGTATGTTTATATGCAGTTTTGGTTTTCACCTGTGATTAAGATCTAATTATAATAGTGTTGCTGGTATGTGTTAGAATTTGATTTTTTAATGGGTTAAAATCTCTAGCATCTGAAACTGTATCCTCCAGTATAATTGATTCTGAATAATATGTAAATATTTGTTCACTTACATTTGCAATGCTGTTAATGCATCTGCCTTTTTTTTTTTTCTGTTTCATTTAAGGACTCTCACAAATAGTGCTTTCTGTATATTTGAATCTCTTCATTTTGCCTGAAAGTTGATTCCCCCTTCCCCCTTTAAAAACAGGGATAGAAATTGTTCCTTTCTGCATTGGGTCACAGTTGTCAAATAGAATAGTATTGTTTATCCTTGATTTGGGAAAAAATAATCATCAAATCAGTCTTTCATGCTTTGCTATAATACACTTACTTTTTGTTCAACAATTGAAATATATATATATATATTTTTTTTTTTTTTTTTTTTTAGAGTATGAAGATGGTGATTTGTCATCCTGGATAAACAGAGAAAGGTTTCAAGGTTATCTTAATGTAGATGGCTTTACGCTGTATGAACTTGGAGATACAGGTGAGGTGCTGCTGCCACTAAACTCTTGTACTTAATACTAAGAAAAATGAAAGAGCACTAAGAATGTGGGGTTTTATAAACCTCAGAAATTATTTAATCTTGGAGTTAAAGTTGATAGTGCCAGTCTTTTTTTGAAGTTGGTGAGATCCATTCTCTTGACTAGAGGCTTCATCCAAAGCCTGCACTAGTTCTTTCCTTATAACATAAAAATTAGTGTGTCTATTCACAAGAAATTAGTAGAACTTTTAATTTAAGAGCAGCTTAGGTTTTGCATAAATTACGTATTAAATCTTGGAATACCTACTAGAGAATTTTATGACTGGATTTAGAAGTATCAAAAGTGGATGGGTTTAGATACATCTTACATCTAATAGATTCAGATATCTTTAAACAGTAGATATGGTAAGGAACAGAGGAGAGCATGTACCAAAGTGGACCTGTCCTGGAATGCTTTAGCTTTTCTCTAGTTTTTGTAAGCTAGGTGAAAACTTTGCAGCCACGTGACTTCTTGAATAGGCAAATGACGGGTATGTGTACTCTGAAGTAGCAGAAGAAATGCTCCAAGTGTTGATTTTTCCAGGCCAGGATACTTTATAGTCTACATTACATTTCAAAAAAAATAAGTTTATATTCAATGCAACATTGAGTTCTTTCACGTTTTAAAGATTATGAAACGTCTAGGTTCTTAGGTGTTTATGAAACTAATACTGTAACATGGACATTTAAAAAGATTATTTACGGAAGTGCTGTTACACATTGTTTAAATGTAGCATATTTCTTCCTGTTACATTTTTGTCTAATTTTCCTCAAATTGCAAAAAAAAAAAAAAAAAAAAATTAATACAATGGAGAAGCCAACATTTATTTTAAAGAGATTTATGTATAAATGCACAGTACCTGGAATTTACCCACAGTACCTACATCTTCTTAGCTACATCTTCTGTTTGGTCTTTAAGCTCCTCTGACAGAGGTCTGTAAACTGAGTTGTTTTTCTCATGTAATGAATTCTGAGCTCTGCTGGTAAATTTTCCACGTTTTTTTCATAAGGATAATACTCCAGATTTTCAGTAGTGTTAAAAATAGTTGATACTGAATCCATACCATAGTGATTCAGTCACTTAGAATCAGCTTGTAATTGTCATTATAAGGTTTTTCATAGCCTTATATTTAGGTATATACAAATATGCAGCTTAAGTAGGGAATAAATTTTTATGTGTGGTTTTTTCCTCCTTTTCACGTCTTTCTATAAATAGGCTTTTCATAGAAGGCTGGTGGTGTGGTATTAAGCCACATCTTAATTTTCAGTAGCTTTATGAAAACCACAGTTTGGTTGGCTAAAAGAGGCTATTTGGCATCAAGTTCGTACTTAAAACTAATTCCTGTCCCTGGGGAGTACCTGATCTTCTATGTTGGAGTATTTTCTATCTGAGAATGTGTGTTTCTTTTTAAATGGCTTCAAGTATTTTATTCCTTATTTTAGGAAAACTTGTGGCTATTGCAGTCATTGATGATAAAAACTCTTCAGTGGAACATACCAGGTACAGAACTGAGTATTGGTGACACTATGTGAGAAATATGCTGGTATGACATAGAGAACTTTGAAAGTTTCTTAAATATTCAGAATGCGGGGTTAAATGACTTGTTTTAACATGTGAAAGGTGTCTGATTTATTAGTTGAGCCTACTGAATTTAGCTAATTTATGGCTCTGTTGAAACACCTGTGAATTCAATGAGATGATGGTAGTTCCTGTATCCCCCTTCTGCCATGTGCTAATGAGATCACAGGAGCAAACAGTGATCGCATAGCTTTTTAAAGCTATTGTGTCACCTTTTAAACATAGATGAAAGTATTTGAGTTCAGATGACTGGGATGAACTTAATAAGTTTAAAAAAATTACTGTTCTTCAGCCCAGTTGCATTGAAAATTAAGTTAGTGGTGCTTATATATTCTTGTCTGTGGAACTTTCATTAAGGAAAGTTTTCATCTGGGTTGGAGTTTGCTGAAGAGACTGGGAGGAACAAGACCTTTCGCTGTCCCTTTCTGATTGCATACATAATTAGACTAATAAAATACTGTTCAAGTACTGTGTATGCTGTTTTCCCAGAGCTCTTTGGGCTTTCTTCAGAGCCACACTACTGTATCATCAGAAGGCAGCAGATGAAGTGAAGCAGCTTGACTGTCTGTCTATGCTTTTCTCATGTTGAGACTATGTGGTAGATAGCCTTGCAACCCTTACAAACCAAGCAAGATAAATGAGACTTTTTTTTTTTTTTTTTACTGGAATAGGGAATCCTTATTGCTGATGAGGTGCTATTTGCTGTTTACTGGGGAAATCTCAATGTTTATTGTTTGTATTTTGACAGAGTATATCCTGGATTATCAGTGTCACTTTTTTTTTTTTTTCTCTTCCAGACTAAAATCTATTATTCAGGAAGTTGCTAGAGACTATCGGGATCACTTTCACAGGTTGGCACACATGGTACTACAGTATCTTAGACTAACTTCTGCATTTAACCTTTCTAAGACAGCATTCATTTTTTTCTACATGAAAAATATTATAGTTCTTGCTTTTATATTCATATACTGATGTTTAATAAGACCAGTCCATTAACTGAGTGTGTTTTGGGATGCTGACTGTCCTATAGATTGTTAGTTTTTGAATTATATTGCTGAGTGTGTGCTATCATCTTCAGTTATAGGAAAAATATTTAAGGAAGAACTTCTGCTGAAACCTGTTTTCTTTCTCATCATTCTTGTTTTTACTACTTCTCCTACAGGGATTTCCAGTTTGGCCATATGGATGGAAATGATTACATTAATAGTTTACTAATGGAGTAAGTAAATTCTTGCATTCTTTCTTCTCTTGTATTTGTTGCTAAGTATATTTAATTGAAAACAATCTTTCAAAGAATTCCTGCCTTTCATAGGTTAAAAATAAAAAAATGGTGTCCTCAGAATTCAGCATATAATACAGCATCAGTTGTTTGTTAAATTAAACTGCATAATTTAATGTTAGAAGTTTGACTTACTGATAATGCTGATTGACAAAGCTTATCTTTTAAGTCTTTGTTAAATTAATTACTCTCTTAGAACTGTGGGGTTTTTTTCCTTCATTAAATTTGCAGAGCACTAGAAAAATTAAGTTATGTCAATTTGTGACAGGAAATGTAAATAATAGTTATGCATTATCTGTGTTTTTTATTTCTGGAGAGGCATATTTCATTCTTGATACATTTTTAAGACTGATGCATAGAATTATCTTCTGCAGAGAAGACGCATAAAATGCATGGAAGATGCTATCTGCACTTGATATGGACATGGTATATTTTGAAATACATAAGCACTTTAACAAGATGCTTGACATTTGCTTTTATGATCCTTGTCGAAAAAATACATAATTAGAGAGCTGAACTCCTCAGCATTTACAGTTGACTACTTGTTTCTCCTCTGGCCTTTGAAAGAAGGGAGAAGCAGGGGTCAATCTGCCAGCTCTGTAAGTTTCCCAAACCCCTTTTTTGGGTACCAAAGCATGATCAAAGCCTGTGCTTATGTTCCTAAAGGTTCTGGGAGCTTCATGGAGACTCAGTCTGTATTCTGTGGAATATCTGTAGATTAACACTAGAATAGAATTAATTTAAAAACAGTTGTCTGTCAACTGAAGTTAAGTGATATGATTGATCTAATGCTTTATAGCTGCCAAAAGTGAGACCTTCCTCACTTCATTATTGCTTCTCCTGTGAAGGCTCTAATGTTTGACTATCTGCTGACCTGTTTCAACCTGTTTATCTGTCAGAAAAGTGTTTGCTTTTTTTTGGACAGTCATTTTGCTAATCCAGCAAAACCCTTAAATATCTTCCTGTGTATTACGCTAAGTCCCAGAACTGCTGTGCAAAGCAGCAAAGGAGAGAGGTGAGGTCCATGAAAGGAGGAAAATGAAGGGGAGGCAGACAGAACTAACACAACTGTGCTAGTAATGGCAAGATCTGTTCAGCTGGATTTTTTAACTTAATCTGCAAAATGCCTGATTTTACAAATTTGTAGTATATTGGAAGTTGCTTTTAAAGTACTCACAGGCTTTTAATTATTTTCTAAACATAATGTATACATTTCCACCATAAGTAGAAAGCAGCAAAAGTTGTTCAGATGCCGGGGCAGTCCCTGGTATCAATACAGGCTGGGGGATGAAGGGATTCAGAGCAACCCTGCAGACAAGGACTTGAGGGTACTGGTGGATGAAAAGCTGAACACGAGCCAGTAATGTGCACTCACAGCCCAGAAGGCAAATCATGTCTTGGTCTGCATCAAGAGAAGGGTGGCCAGCAGGTCGAGGGAGATGGTTCTGCCCCTCTACTCCACTCTCATGAGACCCCACCTGGAGTACTGTATCCAGCTCTGGAGTCCTCAGCACAAGAAAGACATGGACCTGCTGGAGCAGATCAAGAGGAGGGACACAAGAGTGGTCAGAAGGACAGACCACCTCTCCTGTGAAGAAAGACTGAGAGAGTTGGAGTTGTTCAGCCTGGAGAAGGCTCTGGGAAGACCTTATTGCAGCTTTTCTCTGTTTAAAGGGGGCCTATAAGAAAGACAGGACAAACTTTTTAGCAGGGCCTTTAGCGATAGGACAAGGGGTAATGGATTTAAATTAAGAAAGGGTAGATTCAGACTAGATATAAGGAAGACATTTTTTACAATGACTGTGGTCAATCTGGAACAGGTTGCCCGGAGAGGTGGTAGATGGAAACATGGAAACATTCAAGGTCGGGTTGGACAGGGCTCTGAGCAACCTGATCTGGTTGAAGATGTCCCTGCTCACTGCAGGGGGTTGGACTAGATGACCTTTGAAGGTCGCTTCCAACCCAAACCATTCTGATTCTATGATATAAGTAGCTGCTCTTCATGTGGGTACTTGAATAATTCGAGTGAAACTGTATTGCACGTGCTTCAGTTTTCCACTAGATGACAGCAAGTGGAAGTAGAAAAAGCTTCCTGAATAGTGAGAAATCTGTTGCAGAACACTTTTTACTGCACTAGATGTACATAGGAACAAATTCTGTTTTTTCACAAAGGACAAAATATTGTGTGATTAGTGGGGATAGAATTAGTAGTCCCTTCTAGAAGTACACTTACGAACTTGGCTGTAACTCCATTAGTAGAGATTATAATTTACCTGTCTCTTCAGCAGTGGATGAACATGTTTTGGTTGAATTAAAAATAGTGTAGTTAAAACTATGCACAAAAGAAGAAAACCGAATATTATATATTTTACTGAAAGGAAAGATACATTTTTGTGCAAGCTAAGGTATATAGCATCATTAGAATGACAGCTGTAGGTGTACGTAGAATATTAATTCCTCAGCTATTGGAAGAAACATATTAATCATATTTTTATTAATCTCTGTATAGCATATAAAATTTGTATATGGAGTTTAGCTTTCAACTGTTCTGTTTTGTCTGAGATGAGGTATTTTGGCAGAGATTGATAACTTGTTACCAGGCACTTACAAAAACACTTGACTTGGTTTGGTTGCCTCCTACTTTTATTTCTTGTTTGTTCCTAATAAATAGAGAATAAAAATGTCAAGGGAAGAATTGTATTTAGAGAATCTTATGTTGTAGGTTGTCACTGTTGACGAAGTTTTGTTGATTATTTGTTTTTATAGTTCCTTTGAAAAGATGAATTTATTTTGTTATCTTTCTACTTGGCCTTACATTTTCTGAGGTGCCACCATGCTCTTGACTTGAGCACTGGGAACATGGTCTGCACCTTAAGCCTTAAAGTATTGAGCTTTCTAGGAGTTTAGAAAATTTTCATGTGTAAGCATTAAACTTGTTCACTTCTAGGTTTGGAATTTAATTTAAAATAAAAACCAAGCAAACAAAACACCTAAAACGTGTGAGATAATTTAGAATAATTTCTACAACTTCAAAGAGAAATGGGAATCTTGAGTCAATGCTAAGTAATATTTTAGTAAAATACTTGATTATGGATTGATAGCCACAGTTAAGGCTAAAATAATCAATATTACATGGATTACAAATGTACATAGTGGGACACTATTATACAAGGGTGAAAAAGTAGAAAAACAAGGTTTGCGTTGCTTCTGCAATGCAGAAGGAAATGCAATGTGAAGGAGCCTCCTAGTATTTAAACTGTAGAAAATTGTCAAAGTTTACAGAAGATTTTTCACCTTACTTATTTATTAAAAATCTTCATTATTGAACAGTGTGCTTATGCAGTATAAATTTTTCCTAAACCTGATTTAATTTTTAATTTAGAGCTACTTTGAACAGTGGATTATACTACTGATTTAATTTTTAATTTAGAGCTACTTTGATTATACTGGTTTATCTCCAGAGAAAATTTCTACCAATGCTTGTGCATGTCAAGATCAAATGCTGAGTAGTAATTGTGTGAAAACTCTGTAGCTCATCTGCCATATCTAAAAGATATAGAAAATCTTTGGTTGGTATGGCTAATTCTTTTGACTTGATAGGTGTAGGGTTGATTGATAGACCTTATCAGTTGGACCATGATTGTATGGGACTGAATTTTTGGATTGTACTTTTGCCTTTGTGCACTAAAACACTTAATGTGTTGTCCTAATAATACATTTCATATACAAGGCTACAGTCTGTGGTCTCTTACTAGTCATAAGTTACCTGCTTTGCAGTCACTATGGGTGTGTAAAATGCAATAAGCTTCAATAGCATCACTGATAGATGTGAAAGAAAAAATACTAATGAGAAACATGCTCATACCATTCAGGTGATTCTCTTCCCCCTTCCCTCTTGCCTTTAAGGAACTGCTATAAAGAACACACACAAAGTGAAGATTAATAGATATTTTTTTTAATTATATAGAAATTATTTGAATTGCAGTGTTTTACACAGTAGTTATTTAAATGTCTAAACTATCTGTTTTATGTTTCTAGTGACCTGACAGTCCCTACTATTGTTGTATTGAATACCTCCAATCAACAGTATTTTCTACCAGATAGGCACATTGAGAACACAGAAGACATGGTTCAGTTTATTAACAATATCTTGGATGGTACAGCTGAAGTAAGTCTTCATAGTTACTTAGAATAATTTGGTTGGTGTTTATTTCCTTAGATGCTAAAGTAAGGAAAAAAATTGATTACTCTGGTTATTATGCCATGTGTTTTATCTTCTTGTCCTGTCTGTCTTCCTGTCTTGGATGCTGTCAGTGAATACGTGATTGTGCATTCTTGAGGTGTACTGTTGCTCGCTGTTCTGACTGCAGAACCTCTTGCACAAATCCCAGGGGTTTTTTTGTTTATGGCATAATGTTAGCTGACTTCTCTTGATACTCCTTTTACTGGTGTCACTGGTAAATGGACAGCTTCTTATTCATCTTCTGGTTTGCTTTTGGTTAAAATTTTCTTTATAGTGCATAATTTGACTCTACTCTTTCTTTCGGGTAGTAAATTAGTAAATCCAATAACTTGATGAATTATAGGTTCAGATTCAAAAACCAATGGTGTACTTGCTTTGCATATTACAGACACAAGCTTACACCTCTCTCTGCTCTAAAACTCAAAAATGAGCTGTCTTTTGTTAAAATAACAAAATTAATAAATCCAGCTGGAATTGATGGCTTGGACAGTTTTTAATGTTGGCAAAAAAATCCTCAGGTTTGCTTATTCCCTCAGTGTACTGTAAGTTGGACAGAAAGCTATGTTGTGTGGATGAGGAAATAGATCATGGTTCAGAGCTTTCATTTGCACTTAGGGGGCAGTGCTAACAAATCATTTGGCTGCCTCTTGGGAGAAGCCTATCTTGATTTAAGCCACAATTATCTGTATATTGAATCCTTACTGTGTTAACTGAATCCCACTTTACATTATGCCAACAGTTTTAGGTCATTGTGTGGTAATGACAAGTAATGCTGTAGGTCATTTCAGTCATATGGGGTAGTTTGGTTCATTTAATCTGACAAATTGGTGTAGTGACATAATATAGGTGGATTGCTGTTGATGACTTTACTGGCCATGTTCGAGTTGTGAGGTGAAGGGTATTCTGTAACTTATTTGGTGGTTTGTTTGTTTTTTGTTTTGTTTTGTTTTTTTTCAATTCTCACGTTTTTTAATGCTTTGTTAATTGCATTTAATTATCTTCTAAACATCTATTTGACTCTATTTAAATATAACCTGGTTGAAACAACAAATGAAATTGATTTCTGTCTGGTTTTTAACTTTGAGGAAATTCATTTGTGATACCTTGTGGCTTTTACCATAGTGTCACTTAGGTCTTTCTACCTTTTGTTTGCAATATTTTGGCTAGAATGATTAAAGGTCTGTCTAAAGTCGCATTTCTGTGTATGTGAGAGTGCTAATATAAGACAGACAATACAGGATGCGACTTCATTTAAGCTAAATCATGCCTATAAACATAAAGTGGCACTACTCTGGCTATGTTCAGGCCCAAGAAATTGTGCAGCTGTTGAGGAATAACAGTCTTCAAAGTATGCTGGTAAACAAGTAATAGAATGCAGACCTTCTGAACCACAGTGAAATTTCTGAGAAGTACTAACATTTTCCTCCTTCCCTTCCTTGAGAAGTGTTGTAGTATTCACCCTGACTTTCTTTTTATTTTCTGTAAGGTTCTATAGGTAGCCTTCTGTGACTCTGTTTCATTTTTATGGATTTTTTTAGTAATTTGAGGGGTTTTGGTCAGGGTCAAGTGCTGATCACTTTTCTTATAAAATGTAGGTTTTCTTCCCATTCGTTTCTCTCAAGACAAGTGAAAACTGGTCCTGTTCAACAGAAAAATTGCCTTCAGATTCATGTAGTTATTTTGAAGACTGCTAAATTAAGTAACAATGTAGGTATAGATTGTCATTTCTTGACACAAGTTTTCATTATTACACCTTCATATCTTCTTGCTACTTAGCTCTTAGGTTTTTCTAACTGCTTCTGTCATAATCCATAAATAGATATCCATCAGCTGCAGGAAAGTTCAGATCATCTCTGCAATTTTATAATTGTTATTTCAGGACAGTTGGTAGTTTCTGTTAGTGTTCCTTTGTGGTAAGAATGTGGAGTGCCAGTCCACTGTTAAAGTTTGCCCTGATTGTTTAAAACAGTTGTGAGAGAATTTTTTGTGAGACTATTAAAATGTTTATCCATGCTTGAGAAGTTGGAGTGTCTGGGCATCATGAGATGTAAGAATAATTACTCTTCATTTCCTTCTAAAGGGACTTAAGATTGCAAGGTCTGAAGAATGAACTTTGGGAATCATAACTGAAAAGTGTCAGCAGTTTTGACATGGTTCCATTTGAAATTTCAGGCACAGGGTGGTGATGGACTTCTGCAACGAATCAAGAGAATAATCTATGATGCCAAGTCTACTGTAGTGGTAAGTTTTATTTTTTGTGAAATAAGATGGTGCGTGTATATTATAGGTATATATACATTAGATTTAAACTAAATTAAGTTATTCATTGAAGTTTTTAATACTATTTTCCAGTGTGCTAAATATTCAGCATCTCTTAGTTTCTTCATTTTTCTCTCCTTTTCTTTGTTAGGCCGACATGTATTTTAAGGGATAGAACAGGGACAATTCAAAATCTTTTTGTTGACACTTTTAACATCCCTTCACTGAAATTAATAGCACTTTCACATTCTGAGAAATGTTATGCTTTTGGCCTCATTAGATGGAGAATAAGGGGATTAAATACTACCCTTGGTGTAGTTTTAAAGCATATACTTTAGTAATCTTTCTTATAGGTTAATTATACTTAACAGAATTTTGTTGTGAAGATGTACACAAATCCCATTTCCTCATTGTACTACACAAGCAAAAAAACCTGTGCTGTGCATTTAAATTGAAACTCACGTGTTTCTGTATGAATGGCTTCCAAAACTTCTGTGAATGTGTAACATTTAACCATCTGCTTCTGAAATCAAAAGTCCTTCCTCCTGTGCCATTAAACTACTCTTCAGTAGGAAGCTGTCTAATAGAATGTTTCTGCAGATCCCGTATTACTCAAACTAATTTTTGAGAATGAGACACAAATAAGAGATGAAACCAGTTGCTTCAAAGTGTTATTTTAACACTGTTTGAACAATTCTTTCTCAAGCATCAAACAATGAATAAGATATGCAGTTGGCATGTTAACACTAACTATCCCAATGCAACGTTGTAATATTTGGCCTTCTAAGTCTTTTTTTACAAACTTTACTAGGAATTGTTAAAATGAGGACTCCTCCTCCCTGAGAAAAAACCAACCAACCAAACAAACAAAATAAACACCAAAAAGTTAAAAAACCCTGACTCTATTGTTTCGTTTTTTTCTGAATAAATATACAGAGTAATAAGAGAAGTAATGCGGTAATTTTGTATATTCACTGAAAGTGTCTTTTACTTCAAATTTGTTTCAACAGTCTGTGTTCAAGAGTTCACCACTTCTGGGATGCTTTCTCTTTGGGTTGCCCCTGGGGGTCATCAGCATTATGTGTTACGGAATCTGCACAGCTGACACAGATGGAGGGGTAGATGAACATGAGGCAGCTAAAAAGGAAAACAGTGACCGGGAGCTCACGGACGAAGGCAGTGAGGAAGAACAAGAGGAGGAAAAGAATGGAAAATATACAGAACTTTCAGATGGAGAGGTTAAACAGAAAGACATAATGGAAAAGAAAAAAGACTAACTTGTTTAGCAAAAGAATGCTCTAAAATTTCCAAATAGACTTATTTATTGAAGGTAGTCATTTATTGATGATCTTCATGAAAGAGGACCTTTTTGTCTGCATTATGGTAGTTTTGGCTTGCATGTATTCAAATTTTCTCAGAAATTGACAGTAAAAAAAAATATGTTCTTTCAGTTGTCTTAAATAGATAAACAAAGATCAATTTTAACTGAAGGAATCTGCAGGTACAATTCTACACCTTTTTTTTTTTTTTTTTTTTTTTAAGAATTTTGAATTGTTCATTTCCAGAACAGTGAGATAAAGATGATACTTTTAGGGTATGTGATGAACAGCTACTAATATAGCCCAGCTAAACACTCCATTCATATAAAATAAAGGATGTAAACTAAGAAAGATTGAGAGATCTGTAAAGTCTTTCAGAGCCTGTCAGCTAAAGACAACTTAGAGTTTTCCAAGAAGTCATGTGTTCTGCCTGTTGCGCATTATTTTGGGAAAAAAAAAACAAACAAAAAACTCAAGCTTTTCTGTTTTTTCAAGTTAAATGTAAATTGTTAGGGATTTTTACCATGTAATAATATAATTATTGGCAGTCAAGAATGTTTACTTGATATAGGATGTGGGAGTTATGCTAAATTAAGTCTTTATTAGTGTTTTAGCAGCTAAAAATATTGGAAAACTACATTATAAACTTTTTAAAAAATGATTACTTGTTAAATTATTTTGAGTGCTTACATAAACTTATAGTGCAAATGATCTTTTAAGTTTTCTGAATCTACAGTACAACTTGATAAAAGAAGGCATAAATATAAACACTGACTATTTTACATAACTCTCTAATGACAAGCTTTTTTGAATTTACAGTGTTCAATTCAGATTGTTATATATCTCTGAGGTAGTTGGTGTTGATAATTTTGAGACTGTTACCTACTCTGAAGGATAGAGTTAATATTATTCTCCATTAATGTTCATGGAGATTGGTCAGTATAATGTATTTTTATTACCTTTTTAATCATACGTCAGTTTCAATACCACCCTGTGACTCTGTGAAAAAGATTAATTTGTGTCCAGGGTTAAAATCTCCAAGGGTAAGCTATAAAACAGCCTTTGGCATTGAGGTCATGGAGAGTACCACAAAACCAAAACTTACATTTCTCTTCCTCTTAATATTCATGCTGGGTTTTTTTTGTGGGGGGGTTTGTGTTTTGGTTTGTTTTGGGGGGTTTTTTGTTGGTTTTTTTTTAAGGCTATATTACTGTATAATGCACATTATAACTTCCTCCTTATAAGGCAGCTCGGTCACATAAGAAATTCCTATGCTATGGCACTAAATTAAGGAATTTTAAGTAGAAAACACGGGTAAGCTTAAATAGACAAATTCTGTGTTTGAGTAAACCTGATGTTGATATAAATCAGAACCAGGGATAATGTGTTGCATCCTTTTTCCCTGAAGGAAAGAAACTTGTTTCTTCTGTTTAAGTAGCCCAGTAACAGCTGGCTTCATGTTGCAGTGCAGAGTAAGTAAATAGATGCCTGACTTCAAAAGTTTTTGTTATCAAACAGCATAAACAGTATCTAAGGAGATTAGGCTTTTTTTTTTTTTTTTTTTTTTTTCCTCACAAAAATTCCATGTCTGATTTTTGAGTCCAACCTTTTTCCTTTTGGGAGGAGAGAAAAAAAATGAGTTCATAGAACACTGAGTAGTGGGTGTCTGATATGTTGGCTTTTTTCCCTTTTTGTTTCCTCCTTTTTCCTTCTATGAATTGCCTTTTTTTCATTATTTGTCATTATGGCTAGTTGTAAATATTGACTTGGGTTTTCTTGTATTTTGATTTTATTTTGCTTTTTGGCAGAATCTTTGAGTTGTAGTTTTAGCAAGTACTTGAAGAGTGAGATACTTAAAAGTGTGTTTAGATTTTTTTTTTAACATGGTGTAGAGCTCTTGAGTTGTTATAAAAAATCACTTAATGACAAGCTTGTAGATTTCTTTTGACTTTAACACAACTCAGTGCTAATAGTCAAAATGTAGAACTGTTCAGGCAGTAATATGTTTTCTTGATTTGTCTCTTTTCTTAAGGTTTCAAGTACGGATCAGTAACACATTTAATTTTAGCACAGGCTGGAAACTTCCAGCTTTTTGACTTAATAAAAAACGGAAGTGGTCACTGGAACACTGCTCTTCCTTCCATGGTGTGTATTAAAAAATCCCCTCTGAATTCTCCTGCACTGCTAAGAACTGTTTCAACTATGAGCTTTTCTTTTTTGTGGTTATTTTTGTTTGTGTTTATAATCAGTAGTAGCCAAATAACTTGCTGAAAAATCTTCCGAGATATGGACCTGAACATGATAAATACTGTGTAAGAAACAGATGCACTGGGATCTGTTGCAACCATAAATTTAACTGCTAGTTAGGAGGGAAACGTGTCTCAGTCACTTCTGAACTGTAATAGCAATCAGATGTGTACTGAACTGTTGAAAATTAAACTTGAAATGTACTGCCATTTTCACCAAATCCTTCTCCCAGCTATATTCAACAAGACACAGGGAGAAGAAAAGCATACAAGTCATATACTGGGTGTCAAAGTTATTAAGAGTTTTGCTGTGGTCATGCAAGTAATCTAGAATGCTGTCTGAGGGGAGATGTGGCATTTTATTTTTCTTCTGTCTCTAAAAGTTTCTTAAAGCAACTTCACTGTAATAATTTGAATTCATGAAATAATGCTGCTTTTTAAAGTCAAGTGTAAGCCTTTTGTTTTTCTGTAATAAAAACATTTTAAAAAGCTTATTTCCTTTGCTTAATTTACACTGTGTTAGGCTTAGATATTACACATCGTGTAGGAGACCATGTTACCTGGGACGCTCATTGTAAGTGTAGTTTAGGCCCTGAGTAGCGTAGTAGAGAAATACAGCCAGTAGTTTTTAAAAAGAAAAAATAGTTAATCCTGTGTGATACCTTCTCTTCAATATTCTGAAAATAATCTCTAGACGTAGGAGTTAATAATTACTATGTAGTGAGCATCCTAGCAGTATAAAATTCATGCATTTCTGAAAAAGAAACTTTAAAATGCCAGTTCATTCCATTAGAATGCTCTCAAATTCTTACAAGAGTTTCAGTAGCAAAGGGAACCTCAGGCAAGACTGTCCTGGTATACCTCTCCTTCTGGAAGAACTTAATTTTGGGTAGCCTTGACACTTGGGCCTGCAGAATCTCTTACTACTTCATTATTTACCTACACTGTTTTTAACAGGTAGTGTCCACACTGTGGTGCTCACTGCGTAAAGGATGAAACGATTACACTCTGGTACATCTGATGTGTTGAAGATAGCAGAGAAGTGCTTAATTTTCATGAAGTGCTTTAAGTAAAAGGTTTAGCTTGCACTGTGTTTTGCCCAGAACTAATTTACCTGCTCCTTTTTCGTCAGCATGTTTGAAGAAGTGGTTGTACTTGGAGGGTTGGCAGTGTAGAGGGCTGTTCTGGGGACAGCCAAAAGCTCAAATTGGTGAAAAGGGTGCAAAACCAGAACGTATTTCCCTTAAGCTGTTAAAACCTCATGAGACTATAGATGTTTCAGGTTGTATTATACTGTGACAGAGTGGTTCTGGCTCTCAGGTTTTCTCAGGAAGCAAAGCAGCGTTCTGCTGTTTTGTTCTCAAGGCTGAGTACATCGCTAACAGATTGAATCATATGAAGCTGTCGTGTGTTATATTGCTGTAACCGACAAAAGACAATTTTGACAATATTGTGTTGAATACTTTGTTGAACTCTTGACTCACAAGGTGTCTGTAGTCTGCCTAAGCAGTGTAGGCATTCCCAAAACAATTGTCTATCTCTGATTTCTGAAATCTTGAAGGTTCACAGCTACTATCCTGTATATCAATTTACTGACATAAAGCACCATGTAGCAGCTGATGTGAACTCTCCTGTTTCTAGCAAACTTCCTTCTGCTTGTACATCAAGGAGTACAGAAATGTTTGCAGATGTTTAGCAAGGATAAATAGACTACTGCTGTTTTACGTAGAGCATTTTTGGAATGGTATATTGAGGCTTTTAACAGTAAAACCTGAAAGATTAGAGAGTGCTTTGAGGAGGAGCAAGGAAACCTTTAAGGCGATTGCTAATGAGAGGAATAGTATTGCTTTGTAGCTGAGTTTCTCTGTTAAGTTTAGATTGGAGAAGAGAAAAAACATCACTGAATGAGTGCATAACTTGACAGATTATTTGTACTGAAAATGGTGTTGTTTTTCTTGTTGGGGCTTTTGTCACTTCACTTGCATTGTGTCACTTGTAGTACTCAGCCCCTGTTGCCAGGTTGGCGTAGTCTTCAGCTGGGTTAATGGCTGCCCCGACCAAAATGGTGGGTGCTTTTAGGCTGTCTTCAGTTGCGGGATTGAAAGCTTTGGTAAGCACTAAGGCCGATGCATGAAGGGGATGAAAATGCACAAACAGGAGAAATGAGAATGGGAGAAAGGAAGGGAGGAGGGGAGGAGGGCTGTGTATTCTCATGGCTGTGTCTTATGTTTTGATATGGATGAGCTACATTGAACATACTTGCATAGCTACTGAGAGTTTAAGTCCTTCCAAAATAAATCTTGTATCTCCATTTACTTCATAGAGACCCTTTGGCTGGATAAGTTTACCTGACCTAGCAAGTAGCATTATTACCCAATCAAAATTACTTATGGAAGTTTTTGCTGTTTCTCGACAGAAATGTACACTCCAAGTCACTCCAAATAACACACTTTAACGTTCATCATTAGTTTGAAACAAAAACCAAAACCAACTCATCTTAGGTTGCTACGCTGCTACTTTAAAGGAATGATAACTTAAGAGTATTTGTAAGTTCTTGCAAAGGTGGCTGCTTGTAGTCTTAATACTTTCAGGAATTCAAGATCTAATCAATAATGTAGGATTTGCATTTTCATCTTAGAGAAGTGGTTTAAAAAAAAAAAAAAATTGAAACAGTTGCTGCCAATTTCATTTTTGTTACCTGCATAGTAAATGTTGGCTCCTAATCCAGAGCAGACAATGTACTGTTCATAAACTGTAAAAACTTTAAGTGACTCAATATTAAAATAAAAGAAAAACCTTTAGGACTTTATACCTAAGGTTTTAATCCCCTTCCAAAGTAATTTTTGTTTTCTTCTGTTGAGTCATTTTTACTTAGAACTGACTAACTTTTTAATCTTTATTTTTTAAATCTTAATATTCTTCTCTGAAATAATTTGTCTGCATATCCTGAAAGTACACTGTACATTAAAAACTGAAATGCAGACAGGTGTTTTGGATGACCAATGGCTAATTTTATTTCCTCCTTGCTTTTGTAAAATATGTCTCTTTTGATCTTACATTTGCACACCGAGCTAGTTGAGCTACTTCTACTTAGAATTTCTTGCAGGATCACACAACTCACTAAACATATGCTATTGTCCTCAGGTCTATGTTAAAATTTATTTGATAATATTTTCTAAAAGTAGACTCTGGAGGGAAGAAAAAAAAAAAAAAGCCACTTAGAAGCTATCAAAATACTAGAGTGTTTTTTGGAGATTCTTTTTGTCAACGAATATTTTAAGTATCAGAATAACTTTCCTGTCTGAACAGAACATTTGTTAGTACAGGAGGAATTACAGAGAAAAGGTGGTCCTCTGGTAGACTGCATCTCAGGTAGAGAAAGATGTAGATGGTCTGTATAGAAACTTAAAATTTCTAGGAACAGAATTTCCCTTTGAAGTAAGAGATCTCCTTTTATAAGTGGAAGAAAGCTAAGGCTTCCTTCTTTCAGTCACTATGAAAATTAAATTTGAGGCTATTTCCTGTTATGCAGAAGATGGGAGAAATACTTGTTGGCCAGGCAAGTCCTTGACAACACATTAGTGTTGTTTCTCCTGAGCTGGAGAAATAGATTAATTGCCTTCAGCAGATTTATCATTTAATAGCTGTGTCCAAGCCTCAGTGGAGAAAATAATTATAAATTATGCTGTGTCTTCATGCAAAATTATGATTTATGCAAATCAAAAAACTTGAGAATTGAGTTATACCTTGAGATGGCAATACTGTGCTGCGTATCTTCCCCATTTTCTTCCCTATCTTTTAAAATTACATACTTTTTTAAAAAACAAATGCAGAAGGAATGTGTATTTTTATTCTTCGTGGCTCATTTATGAAATCTCAAAATGCTTCAATCGCATCCCAAATGCCACGAGTTACAAGAGATGGCGTGATATATTATGCTGTTAACTTTTAAAAATATATCTGATCCTACTGTAAAGTAAGAAGTAGCAAAAGGCTTTCAAAGTGGGTTGAAGGACAACAGGAAATATTTTTCTAAAAGATAAACAGAAGTACTGTTCTGTGATGAGTACTCATGACAGACAGATATACCACAATGTGAAAAATACTCTTTGGAAGGGATTTTTAAGTAGGTGGAAGCTTCTTGTATCACATTGTCATGATTTAAAGTACAAGGATTTTTAGCAGAGTGTAAGTAATACTTGATTTTTAGAACAGGATTAAAATGCATATACGAATCTTGATCTGAGCATAGTATATTTATATTTTTTCACATTGCATCAAGGGTTGCTATAAATTAAGTGATCTGTCTTCAAGAGGAAAGCTGTCAGCACATTAATGTGAATCTGTGTTTTTCCATCTGAAGATAAGGAAAACTTTACTTTGAGGGTGTCGGAGCACTGGAACAGGCTGCCCAGAGAGGTTGCGGAGTCTCCTTCTCTGGAGATATTCAAAACCCACCTGGATGAAATTATGTGCAACCTTCTCTAGATGTACCTGCTTTGGCAGGGGGGTTGGACTAGATGATCTCCAGAGGTGCTTTCCAGCCCCTACCATTCTGTGATTCTGTGTTGGGTTTTAGTTTCCAGAGTGCACCTGGAATTCAAGTATATAGCAGAAGCAAGGGGTTCTTTCAGTGGGCTGTAACTCTGTGTCAGCTTCATCTGTCAGAAATCTGAATGCTAAGACATGCTAGAAATAAGTCCTTGAGTTACTCACTTGGCTTTGCAAAGACTTAAGCCATGTATGGTAAATTAATCAAATGCAGGTGTTGTGTGTTAGCTAATGGGGAACGATTATCTATGGCTTAAATAATCCCAAGAAAGTAGTTGCAAGTCACCTTTGAGTTTTGTAAATAATGGTTATGTGGTGGGAGGAATTTTTCATACTTGCATCCTTAACTGTTGCACCCAAAAGGTGTGATCTTGGCTAGAGATGTGCAGCAAGGCTCATAGGGGAATGGAGTTCACAATGAGGGCTAAAGGCATGATTACCTTAATATAAGACTATGCCTCATGTTAAGGTGCAGTGGAGGCTGGGAAGGAGTTATAATGGAAGTGCAATAAAAGAATGAAACTTGTAATATTCACATTCAAATAATATACTGCTCTATCAAGCCAGTCTTCTTAAAAAGAGTGTTTATAAGCTTGAGGTTCTATAAGGATATGATGTACCATGTTGGTAAGAAAAAGTGAAAAGTTTCCATAGCACTGGAAGTTCTTTTCACTTCTTCCCTTTAGAAGAAAAAATGCCTCAGTGCTGACTCTTGGCGTGAACTAGCACAGCTGAGCTCCAATGCCAGCTTCTTTTGCCATGTCATTTGCCAGAAGCAGGAGCTTGACTGCATGGAGCGGTGTCTCTGGTGAGGAGTGACTCTGTTAGCCTCTGTTGCACATATGTGGGTTAACCTCAGTGGTTTTCAGAAAGAGTTGGAAGGTGGCAACAATGAACGTGAGCCCAAAAAGTGGCAGAAGCAGGCACTTCAGGAGCCTCAGCTTTGACAAGCAGGACATGTGGTGCTGTGGATGGTTTTAATGACTGTCTGAAGACACAGGCAAAAAGACTGTCTTGAAATACTTCAAAAAGTCATCTTGCATTGCTGTGGTGATATATCATAAGGTAAAAGCAGAATACATGAGGTATGGAGGTGAGCAGACTCAAAAGCCTGTGGGGTATTTCCTCTGCTCAGGCCTATACAAGCTCATTTGAAGCTAGGACAAGGCCACTCGTTTTGGGGACAGTGAGTTCATGATCATAGATGTGTGTTGGTCCTAAGGCAGTGAACTTGCCCTGTCATGTTTCAATTGTGTAGACATGCCATGGAGCATTAAATTCAGTTCCTGGCCATCTTCCTTTGACTTGGAGTGCAGTTTTAGGCAAGTTACTTAGGCCATAGTTTCATTATACTGCAACTTTAATGACAGTGCCGGCTTAAGGAGTTTCTATCCTCATGCTTTTGTACACTGTCCTTCAAATTATGGTCACACAAGCTCCTGGAAAAGCAGTGCTGTACGTGGATAAATGAACTGATCCAAGTGAATGCAACTCTTTGGACAGAACACCGTGACAGGGTATGAGACAGCAGTGAGGGTTTGGGGGCAGCAACAGAGTGGGAAGCTTTTAAAGGTTATTTCATAATAAGCTGGCTATGCTGATTTAGGTATTATGATAGTTTAACTTAGCTGGCAGCCAAACAAGACAGCCACTCACAGCCACCTCTCTCCTTCCCCCCCTCACTCAGGGAATCTGGGAGAGAATTGGAGGGGTAAAGGTGAGGAGACTTGTAGGTTGAGATATGAACAATTTAATAATTACAGTAAAAATAAAATTAAAATAGTAATAATAATAACAAAAAAAATATATATTATGAGTGATGCAGAGTACAATTGCTAACCACCCGTTGATAATGATCCTGGAGGAGCAAAAGGGAACCCCGAAACCAAAATTGGAATCCTGGAAAAGCAAACCCCAGCAATTCCCGAGAGAATCCCCCTGCTTTCTCATCAATCCTGGTTAATATACTAAACATGACGTCCTTTTGTCCTTTGCTTGCTTCATCCAGAAAACAAAGGTGAGTTGGCAGAGTCCTTACAGTAAAGAAACTGTGAGTTGCGATCCCGTGATATCTATTTCATTAATACAGCAATTTTATTTCTAATATATCTTAACCTCTCCTTGCTAGGAGTCAGTTAACATAGAAGAGGAAAAATCTTGAGTCTTATCATGTTAGGCAAAATGAACCTTGCACAGAATCTAGCTAGCTAAGAGTGGGAAGGATGCATTTCTCAGAGTGTAACTGTGGGCAATCACTGCTATATTGATAGGATGACTCACTAGGTTATACATTTGTAGTAAAATTATGCTTTACAGTTCTGCACGTGCACTTAAAACCACAGAATGCTTGAACTCTTGAGTCCAGACTCAGCAATCCTTTTCATTTGTGCATGACTACCTATGTGAATAACTAAGAAAAACAGGAGCTACATTACAGAAAGGGACAGGGATTTCAGATGTGAGGAGAGAAATTTTTCTTGTATAGAGAAAGATAACTGCATGAATTTTGGACTAGTCTGATATGTAGCAATTGCAATATTTTGGTAGAATTTTCTGTATCAGAATCTAAAAGCTTTGTGAGGTTGTTAGATTTAAGAACTGTTGCAAGAGAACGTCAATGAAAATCACAAATGTCTATAACGCTTTATTTTGGAAGCACTTTTCCCAAGTTAGATGAGAACGTTTTGGTTGTAACCTTGGAGCAACAGAGGATACAGTACTAAATGCCATATATTATGTTCCTAGTAACTTGACAGAAAAGCAAAAGGCATTTTTACCAGCAGTGGCCAGAGATGTGTGCTGATGACTTGGTGACAGCCTTGACCACTCCTCTTGGCTGAAAAGACTGCTTGCTTCAACCAATTGGTCACTCACCTGTTGTATCTGTTAATTTATTCTGATTTGTTTCCCCTCTTTTCTCCTTTCCTCTAATTTTCATTGCTTCTATTCCTTTTGTATTGTACCATCTAACTCTTTTACCATCTCAATTTCACCTGCCCTTTTCTAAGCTTTTTTTGATTTGCCTTTCTTTCCCTCCTTATACATTAGCAGTCAGAAATATACAGAAAATATCAGATAATGATGAAACAATCTGTAGTTAAAAATCTTTGTTCAGGTTACTGCGACACCTCTGAGGCTGTTTCAAAATGATATTGTTTCTTTCGCAGCCCAAGGGGCTCAATATTCTGATGTCTTCCATAGGCTTTTTCATTAATTTTGACTGGCTGAGTTGAAATTGATGGGATATTTTATTATTAAAATAGTTTTAAAGCTTTTTACAGGTAACTTACAAATTTTAGATTTAGCAGATTTATATGCAGCACATAGAACATCTTGTCTTTGAGTCTTCCTCTTGGGAGTTGTCATGTTTCACTCCTATATTTAGAAAACAGGAGAATTCTAAATTTTCCTCTTTGAATTTTTACTAGTCAATGAAGAATTTAAGGCTTCATTTCAATGAGGAACATACGGATAAGCATTTACTGATTAATTTTGTCTTGACCTCAGACCAGAAACATAGTCTTGCCAATTACTTCTTTCCCTCTAGCCAATTATTAATTTCTGGAATTAAAATACTATAGATTCAAACCTATCTGCTACTTCTGTTGCTCATATAGTTAATCTTTGGATCAGCAATTGATGTCTAGTTAAGTAGAATACTGATGCAGAGCAAATATTTTTCAGATTGAAAAAACAATGATTTTTTTTTTTTTTTCCAGATGACTCTTCTTTGCTCCCTGTCTCCTATTTTTCTAGTTTTGAGTTAAATCTGAGAAAACAAATAATAATTTGATCTAGAAGTGAGTCATTTTAGCTATGGCACAACGTATGTAGAAAACACAATGGTTACTGTCAAAGAGCAGTTGATGTGTTTATTCTTTTGGCAAAACTATTTTATTTTTCCAGAATGCCTTAATGGTGCTCTGATTATTATCCAGCCAAAGTGCCTTCATGGAGACATCTTTCTCCTTCCCCTTCTTTGTTAAGGTAAATATCAATATAGAAACAAACCATTGGGACCTGCTCGACTGTTAAGCTGTGTGGATAGTTCTCGTAATGAAAATATGTATTTTTTCTTATTTTAGACATGTAGTTCTTCTGCAATATTCGTAAGAATTCCTAATTAATCCAAATATTTTATGCTTATAGCAGAGCTACAAGATCTCTATGGATTCTTCAAAGCTTTCTACCACTGTAGTTTATTACCTTTTTGCAAGGTAAGTTTTTGTGAATTGCTTGTTTGTCAATGCCATTACGTTAGCAGACTTCTAGTTGTGCAAGTTCTAAATTTCTGTGCAGCCTATGGAAATGGAACAGGAAAAACGATGATTCAGCAAACTCTCTCTTGTACGATGCAACCTCCAAACATTACAAATTAAAAGTTAATTTGCCTATGATTAGTAAAACTTAGGCAATAAGCCTGCTAGTTAGTGTAATTTGTGGTATCTGTGTCTGCTGCAATGAGCTGAAATGTTTGATTTTTATCTGTTGATGTTTAGGCTATGCTACAGTTCAGGTCTCACAGAAAAAATTGCATTAGGCTGGTCCTGCAGGACCATAGTTGAGGTCTGGTAATCTGTGGTTCACTGAAATATTTGAACCATGGTCTCTGGAGATGATAGACGAAGGTAATATTTAACTTTAACAGAAGTAGATCTCAGATTTTTCAAAGCAAAATAACCTCTCCCTGACACCTCTCTTAAACATAGCTGTAAGAAATAGAATTTTAAGGTAATTTACTTCTGTCTGAATGCTTTTGCATTCCATTGACTAGCACGTTGTTCAGCATCTTTATGCTGTTCTAGAATAACTTTCTGCATAGGGGTAAATAATAAAAATTTATAATTTTATTGACGCCATGTATCTACGCAGTCGCTATGAAGCATCTTTATAGGTGGACAGTATAAGTATAGAATCAATTGAACTGTCTCTAAAACTGAGAATCTCAATGAGAGACAATATAAAACTTCAAAATAAATTTATCATTAATAAAATAAAATCTCCTGCGTACATCACCTGAATGTTACTAGATCACACAGGTAACAATGATTATATGCTTGTTTAAATTAATATCTTCACATGAGAGCAGTATTAAAGGAATGTTTAGTTATTCATTCTTTAAGTCTTCTGAGATTCAGGAAAAAAAAAATCACACTGATGAATAAAAAGGGAAAAGGATTATAACTGTCAATCATTTGTATAATTCAATTTTATAACAGCATGTGACTCAATTACTAGGGAGGTTAATAGAGAAAATGCAGATTGTCTTCCCTGAAAAATAGATTTAGAATACCATGGGTGGTGTGTTCCATAGAAAATTAAAATAACATCTCTGTAGTTAACACTATGCATTTTTCAATAAAAATTAAGACAGTTCTGGACCACTGCTTGCGAAGACAGACCGTGGAATTTAATTGGGATTTCAAGACTTAATCTTCCAGCAGCACATCTCTGTTTAATATGGTAATATTAGTAAATGCCAAGTCTCTGAATCTAACTCTCTGTGTTGATGTGGGATCTTAATAATCAACAGCCTAATCCAGTCGTCCTAGTGCAAGGCCACTGGAAGTCTCTGAAATATAATTACATATTTAGAAATAATTCAATAGGGAAAAAAAACATAGTGTTTTTCAAAAGAATTTTCAAAAAATCATGTTTTCAAGTCTCTTTCTTTATTGTTTTGGGTTTTTTTTCGGTTGTTGTTGTTGTGGGTTTTGTTGGGTTTTTTTGGCAAATATTCTAACATGTTCCCCTCATGATCCCTACCAGAAAGAGCTTTGTGATTTATCAGTTACAACTAACTAATAAAATCCAGAAGTGGATTTTTAATGCTTTATATTTGAAAATAATTGATCAACATAGTTTAAAATTCTGACATATACATTTGAGAGAAAGATGATTGTCAATAAAAAAACCTTACTAATCAAATGAGAGTTTACATTGCTACAATGAATCCATGGTTTTGGTTCACCTCTAAAATAGTTTGGTACATTCTCTGTTTTAACTGTAAGAGGTTCAAGTTAAAGTTGTAATATTAGGTGTAAAGCTAAGTTATCTGCTACTAAGCATTTGTTTGTTTTTATAAACAAGTTTTCTAAATTGCTCTGTTTACCAACTTGAGGGTTTTTTTGAGTATTATCCAAAATAATACCTTACTGCAGACAGCTAATGAATGCATGCACCTAAAATGTTGAACTTGCTTGAAAATGACTTTGCTGTGCTATTTCAGCTGGGCTGAATGTTGAGAATGATGCCATTTACAAACTAAAAAAAGAAGCTCCAAACCAACCTTTTTTTTTTTTTTTTTTTTTTTTTTTTTTCCCTGGACCATGTGACTACTGTAACTCAGTGCATTTGTTTTTGCTCTTGTGGCCCATCCATGAATATGCTGTTTTTCTCCATGCTGGGATACTCCTCAATTGTCTGTCTTTAGGATAGAGGCAGCAAAGCAAAGTGGATTTCATTTATCTGTCTATTAGTTTCAGTTTCTTTTTCCTCATACGATTCTACTCAGCTATAGTATGTGAATGTATGCATTTCTAGTATGAAGATACTCTGTTCTGTTCTAGAAACATTTCTAATGTCTTCCATTATGAATTTCTGTGACTCTTACATCATATTTTCTACTAAAATGCAACTTCTAGAGCTGCCTTCTAACTCGTTTTTATATACTTCAAGGCAATTTGGTGTAAGCCACTTTGTACACATTTTTCCAACAGTGTTTTTAAATTCCTTTTCTGAGAACTCAGTAAAGCAGTATGTAAGGTCTTTCAGCCAAATTTATTCACCAAAAAAAGGGAAGGCCAGTGTAAAGGAGGCTAACAGTCTCAGCCACTTGGGTGCTTAAATGCTATTCATACAACATGTTTTATGCCTGTATCATTCTTTTTCTAACAAAGATGTTAGATACTTTGGCAGTCTGACAATGAGCTGTGTATAATTTTCTGGTAGGAACTACTGGAAAGATAATAAAAAAACATTTACAGTAGGTTTTTTTCTCATCTCCAACATTTTCTATTTTTAATGCTTATTTTGTGTGCCAGTTTCACTAACAGGAAAAAAAAAAAAAGAAAAAAAAAACAAAACAGAAGTTTGATGATGTACTTGCTGTGTTATGATTACTCTTCACCTATTTCTTTTGAAATTAATAGTAAATTAACTAATTAATGGTGGACAAAGAAGTCACCAAAAGTTTCAACAATGTTCCATATAAACTCACTTGGCTACATTTTTGCACTTATGATTATAATGAATACTTTTTATTGTATCATGGCTCTTTAAAAAGAGGCATTTAACTCCATTTGTGTTTAGACCTTTTAAACGCAGTTTTTTATAGTGATTCTTCATAAAAAAAAAAAAAAGAGAAGTTAGACTTAGATTCTAACTTAGAGTACAGTCAGCAATAAATTTTTTGGTAAACGTTAGTCATGTGGGTTTCTTCTGTTTAATGGAAGAGCTTTTATATTTTAAAAATTGGCTGCTTAATCTGTTAAGTTTCTCTTAAGTGTGGGAAGGAAAAGGTGTAGTTAGGTTAGTAATATGTCTGGTAAGGAATAATGCTATTTTTTCTGTTACCTTTTGTCATTTTTCTTTTATTACTCTGAGAATTTCTGAATACAGTTTCTTAAAATCAACTTGAAGTTGTCAGCTGGTCTGGTAAGGAATAATGCTATTTTTTCTGTTTGTCATTTTTCTTTTATTACTCAGAATTTCTGAATACAATTTCTTAAAATCAACTTGAAGTGTTTCAGAAAGTTATGTGTTTAATATGCCAGATATAGCCAAGCTTCTGTGAGTTTTATATTGTACTGACAGATTATCACAACAGATACTTTTCAAAGGTCAGTGCAGTAGCAGAATACAAATTTAAATACAAATTTTTCAGGGTATAAACAAGGATTTATATATAAGCAAGACTGACTTGTATCAATAAACACTGAATCACAGGAAAACATTATCTAATTTTCAGCAGGTTGCAAATGACTCAAATGAGTCTGGTTCATAACTTCATTATGATTCCCCCAAAGTGATAAATATTAATTGGAAATTGTATGAGGAAAATCATGGAAAGATTATATTTTGTTCAGGGATATAGGCAGAAATTAAAGGATGTGTTGGATTTACTTAATTAAAAGGTCTAATAAACCTCTGTTTTTCAATGTGGAAAATATATTGTGAGTTTTTGACACAAAAGGGGAAAAAAGAGGAGGTCAGGGAGTTAGGCATACATTCAGTATTAGAAAAGACTGGTAAATTGTATATCTATCCTAGTATAACATGTAGTATTTAAAATGTGATACATATTTGTCCATGAAAAGAAAAATGGTTAAAGAAAAATACTGTCATAATGACAAACCAGTTCTCAGATCCAGATCTGCCCTGATGTTTCCCTAGATTGTAAGCTCTTTGATGTCATAATGAAAGCAGTGGATTTTCAGTACAAATGTGTAACCTGTTCTGCAAGAGTGATTTGTTGACCATGGTAAATGACAAATATTAGATAGACACGCTCTCTCAGGTGCTGCTAGGCCTGTTTTTTCTGTGCGTGAGGCTTTTCTAAAGTGTTTGCTATTACTTATGCACAGCTAAATGGGAATATCCCTATAATTAGTTTTGTATGTCAAACATCAAACATATAAAAAATATATATATGTACGGTTATTGTGTTGGGATTAAACCATGAGCTGTGAGTTATTAGCTTGCTTGTAGTGCTTTATGCAGCTTGTAAGGTGTTTGTAAATCTTGCATAATGTCCTTGACATTATTGTTGTAATCGTGTCCTATCTTTTATAATATTTTCTAGCTTTTTGTTTAAATTAGATTGCTGTGGAGCATTATCACTTTTAAAACTTTTTATATCTTGAGCATGAATAGCAGCCATCACACCTTTGGAATTTCTTCAAAGTGAGCAATAACATGTTTCAGGAATATGCATGAACATGCTTCAGTAATATGCATGAATCTGCTTCATCATGATGAGGCTGATGAAATGTAATGTGTTACTTTGTGTCTTAACATGTTTGTGGTTTGTATGCAGTATAGTGGTTAACAAATTAAAAACCTGAAATGTATTGTTGCTTGGAGGAAGAAAAACAAATACTTGGAAGGGGAATAATCTTGAATAGATTTGATGACATTTGCTTGTTCTAAAAAAAAAAATAAAAATCAAAGTATTTTGAAGAAAGGGGAGTGATTTTTAACTAAACCATAGTCTCTCAGTCCTGCTTTGCTGTCTCCTCTTCACAATCTTTATCAAGCTTTCTTTCAGTGCTGACATATCTTATGTTCTAAAAAATATTTTTCTGAATAAGTTCAAAATTAGCAGTAGATTAAAAAAAATTGTTTTAATTGAAATGTGTTCACTCATTGAGGGGGAAATGCACAGAAATTTGTTGTATTTTAGATATTAAAAAAAGGAAGAAAAAAATGTTTATTTAATTAACACTCTGATTCTTCACCTAAATGGTGGAGAGGAGAAAACTTTGTTGTAAGGGCTTTAGATCACATACGATTTGGGAGATAAGAGTTAAAGTCACAGCTACACTGTTTGATTTGAAGTAGCTTCTCCTACATCTCTGGAAGCTGTTTTCCTAAGCCCCAAGAAATTGTTACTATTATTGGTGCATTGACCATATAACAGATCGGTAACACTTGAAAAACTGCAAAAGAGGTACCAGTTACCCTTGTAGTGTTAATTAAAAAATAATAAAAAAAATACTAAAAATTGGTAGTAATTAGTCTGTTTAAATGTTTATTTGACATTGAGACATTAAACAAAAAAGCTTCAGATTCTTGGTCATTGGGTACTTGTTGCCCATGTACGTAACAGCAGTGGTTCCTGTTTCCAGTGCAATGGAGTAGTGATACAGCCCAAGAGGATTTTTATCAGTTCACACTAGTATATAAGTATTAAAAATTGCTCTGATTAGAAAAAGGAAAGCTGGTGGTGATTCTAAGGTTTCAGACAGGGAGGTACTTAGATGCTTGTGCTCTTAGGTGTTGATTTATATTATTATAATAATCACAGATACACAGCTACTTTTTGTATAAGTGAGAGTCTTTGACTCACTTTGCCCCACATAATAAGGTTAGTCTAATATATAGATATTTTTCACAGATCAATAAAGAGCGGTAAACATGGGAGGTTTGTCTTTAAGTATTACCAATAGCAAATAACATGATGAATTGACTGTACTTGTTTTCTTCTCCAAAGAAGCATGGACATTTGCATCATCATACTTTCTCTTCCAAAGGAAGATGACAGAGTTTGGAGCTGGTGCACAAGGCTGATGACAGCCACTGTCCACACCCTTTGCCATTTTCCTTTTAATGGTTTACTATTTGGATGATCATTAGCTGGAAAGAAAAAATGTTTCCATAAGCATACAAGACGTCCAGGCTCATATCCCTAATTACTATTCTTTGGAAAGATGACAGCACATTTCACTGTAATTATTGCTTAGCTGGATGTGTGCTTATGAAAAAAGAACTAATTTCAGATTATTGTATAGGATGTTAGGATGGCATTCTCTAATGTGTGGTGTTCAAAACCAGCAAAGAATAGACTTGATATTATTGATTTCTAAGCATAGAAAAATTATTTTCAGTAGATCTCATGAATATTCAGTTTCTTTGCACAGAAACTGAGAAACTTTATGTTAAAAAAAAAAAACATAATTGAAAGCAGGATTAGAAAAAGACATTACTGAACACAGCTGGATGTCTTTAAAAGGCAGCAAAGCAAGGTTATGTCTGCTGTAACTTCAGCATGCAGAGAATCCAATCTTGTATGGAGTAAAGTAGCCCAAAGCATTGTAGTATGTCCTTAAAATATAGTCTTATTTAAAAGCTGACTAGAAAAACTGGAAGGTGCTGCTTGAAATATATGATACCTGGGTGTGTAGATGTCTCCCTGCTTATTTTGATGAGACAATTAAGTTGTCATCCCACTTTTTTTTACTGGGTTAATGAAGTATTTTTCACTTCTGATAGTGAAGTGCCAAGAGGAAAGGTGTAAACTGGATTTTCTTTCTGTGTATCAGCTGAAATTTCGGTTTGTGCCCTCAGGAATGTATTAAAACAACTATAAAAGTAACGAAAGCAATATCTTTATTTTCCATTTAATATAATTCCATAGTCGAAAAATTCAGCATCATGAACTTTTCCTCAGATGTGTTAGGTGAAGGAGTTATAATGGAGAGCAGTACTTAGCCAATCATCTGGATTAGTGGTCATCTTGGTATAAAAGAATGCATATTCAGTCCTATGTTTTGTTTTGTTTTTTTGCCTTTTTTTTTTTTTTTTCCTATAATGTGTGAGGGAATTTCATTAAGAGTTGCAAAAAGAAGTAAGTTGTCCATGCCAATTTTCAGGATGAAACAAAGCATGGCTAGATGAAACTAGCACCTTAGACTTGTCTTACATCGTTAACTTACTTAAAATTCAGTCCAGTAAGCATAATGACATTATATACTGCATTCTGCTAAAAGCAAAACACCAAACGAACAAAACAGCTATCTTCTTTTGAGCTCTCTAATATTTTTGATACTATAAATTGATGCTGAATTAAGAATAACTGCACAATATTTTGTCAGATCATTTGCACTTTGTGTACTACAGCTTTTCAGTGTCCAATACTTACTGAATAAAAGCTGTGCATTGAAACTAAGTTAAGCTAAAGTAGTTCCTTTTGTTATGCTGTCTTTTCATTTTGAAGATGGTAGCACCTATATAGCTTTTATAGAATATGTTAATGGGTATTTTGCTTAGTAAAGCTTAATAAATATAACCTGAAGTGTGTATGAAACTATTGTGTAAATGATAAAATACTACAAAATGGTCTTGTTAAAAATCTGATTGTGGCCACAATATTTTAAGGTGCTAAATGACACATCAAGGATCATCTTGACAAAAGGCAGCGATCTCAAAGCAAGCCAAGAATGTTTATTGAAGTAAAGAAAGCTTACTGACTCAGGAACTTCTCGTAAAAGGTGTTGGCATTTATACCTGTGAATAACCAAGAATTTTAAGAATCTTTCCCTGTTAATTGTAACTTATGATTCTTCTGCTCCAAACTGCTTAAAATAAAAAGAGAATTAAATCTTTTTTAACTTCAAAATAAGCAATGCACAGTAAATTTTAGAAATAAAAAAGCTCATTTTAAAGTGAATCTTACAGTACTCAGAGTAGGTTACCTGTCAAATTACTCAGCTATAAATTCTAGCTTTAGTTTGTGAAAAGTTTTGGTTTTTTTTTTTTTTGGGGGGGGGGTTGTTTGTTTTTTGTTTGGGTTTTTTCCTTTTGTTAGACAAATCAATTTTTTCTTGTTATTGAAACTTAATAATTGTAATTTGTGCAATGTTTATAGTTTTATTCTATTAAGTTAACCTTTACTGTTGCTACTGTTATTAAGGTATATGAAAAAAGAGCTAATAAAAAAAAAAATTACTGTTGGAGTGCTATAAAGCAAAGATGAAGTACAGAAGTAAGGCCTACAGTATGACTCAGGTTAGCATTTTACCTGGGTTCTGTTCTAAATATGATGACAATATGCCTTAAGCACAAATGATGTTGTTACTTGCTCTTATGAGGTCCACATCCTGTAATTCTTTGACCTTTCTGTATTCTGCATATTCTGCAACATTATAGGCGTGTTTCTCATCAACATGGTGGATATTGAGAAAACAACATCCTATTAAATGGACCAGAAAAGTGGCTTATGCAGTAATGTAAACGCAATAAAAGGCTAAGAGACAGGAGAGCAAGTAGTTCCATCAGAAAGCGAGTCCTATGGACCAGCTTGGATGGGAGCTCCCTTGAAGGTGGTTTTGGTTTCTTTGTGTGAAGACTGGTGGTTTTGCTGTGTCAGAAACCACCTATATTTATTTAACGCTACTAATTTCCTCCAGCTTGTAGAAAGACAAACCTGTCATGTAGTTCTTGAAACACACAGGCTTCTCATTTAAGATTTCATTTGAAGCATTTCTTTGTCCTACTTCATCTGTAAATAGGGTGTTGTAATACTCGCTTACATGCAACCGAATAGCTGCCAGTGCTTTCAGGTTCTTTAATGAAAGGCACCCTCATTGCAAACTGATTTATGAATTTTAGGAAACTTCTGGGTGTGTTCTGTGACGGAGTTCATGTTCATTTGCTAGCCTATTGCCCTTGTAATATGAAGCTTCTAAATGTCGGATGTGGATTTCTAACAAACATATGCTTATTCTAGAGCTAACTTATGGCATTCAATATTTTTCCTTTTATATCGCCTTTCCTCATTAGACATGAATATTCTAGAACTCTTGGGATCAGACAGTGATGCCATTTAATGACTTCAAATATCCTGACTTGACAGTTAACTTTTTACTCCATCGTTTATTGCTATTTCTACAAAATTATTAGTTTGTTAACAAGGTGAACTCCAGGTCCAGTGGTGATCAAATGAATACAATTATATGACCAAGTACAAAAAGTGAATTTTAGGGCTGCCTATTGACAGATGCTTAAGCTGAGTAGCTAGTATGTTTTTTAAGCGCTGTAGTTACCCAAACTTTCCACTAGATGACACTTTCACCTAAACACTTTAATCACAATTCACATATTTTTTTATTCCTTTATCCCCTGCTGAGCTGTCATTTTGTGTTCCTTTTTCTTGAAAGGATTCCTTGGATGCTTGATTACTGTGACTTCTCTATTGTTCTCGAATACATTAGTGATGCTGTGGAACTGCATCAGTGCCGTTCACAGCTGTTTTTTCTGTGATTGCAATGTGCTGTTCTTCAATCCTCACCCTTTCCTAGTGGTGTAATGGGCAATTGAAAGCTATGAAGATCTCAGAGCCTTAGCAGGCACACCACTTGACTTTGTCAATGCTCATCATATGTCAGTCTATGGTAATATAAGTAATACTTAAAAAAAACAACCCCAAACCAAAAAACCCAACAAAACTTTTGTAAAAGATAAATATATTCTGTACTATTGTAAGTATCAATGGCTCCAGAAATTAAAAAATCATCTCTGAATTACTATTGTATAGTTGCTTGTGCAGTAAGGGTCAAAGTCTTTAAAGAAACTTAGTAAATGGCTTAAATTCTGGAAACACCTAAATCCTTGTAAATGTGCTGTCCTGCAGGATTTTCAGGCCTGCACTGGGCATACAAGTTTCTTTCTACACTTCAGGGACTTCTGGATATAGAAGTAGGATATTGTAGTAATGTGGAGAGGACAGCTCAAGTGAATGATGAGTGTAGTGTTTAGGGAAATAGATGGAGGTGGATGAGAAAAGAACCATCAGGTGGGACCAAGGGCCCAACAACCTTAGCTTGGTGTACCTTGCTGTCAGGCAGGGAGGGGAACTGTTTCTATCCAGGAGGAGACTCCTTGGACAGAGGGCAGCCACCTGCCTTGAAGGTCAGCAATCAGGACGCATCAGTTGTTTAGACAGGTCATAAGCTGAGGCAAAACTTTTCTTTGAACAGTATCTCTATTTCCTGTTTGTGCTCAGTCTCCATGTCCCTTTCTTTAGGGTGGTGGCCCTGTTGCATGAACCACCTGAGTATAATTCATATGATGTAGGTCGTGGAAGGCAAGAGGAGTAAGAATAGACTGAGTGTACCTAGAGAGCTAGTATGCTATGATTTTCTGCCTTGTTAAAGATTCTTACTTCAGGCACTTGGGACCTGGTCTTGAGTGAGAGGACCAACCAGTCTGATAGCTGCGAGCTGGCAACTGCAGTTGGATGGCTTTGCAAACACTGATAGGCAGGAACTTAGGTATCTGGTAGGCTTTGCTTTGGCACTTTGTATTTATATAGTGATCCTGCAGAGACAGATAGGCACCAAAGCAGCTTCAAAGATCTGAGCAGGCATACTTACTAAAGTCAGTGACTCATATCCACACAGAAAGTGTTCCGCTCCTGATTCAGGCCTTTAGTATTTTAAACTCTTAATTAAGTCTCTTTGAACCCACAGGTGCAGCCACTTACTGATGCTTATTTGTTTTCTTTTATTTGTCACAGGCTTTCATTTACCAAAATATTTTAGGCAGGTGATTGAAGTACAGACATTTGAAGGAATTTTAATCTGTTCTTGGAAACTGTGGCCAACTTGGGTACTTTTCTGTTCTGTTCTCTGGACACTAGTATGGGCATACATTTGTAGGCAGGTTTCTGATGGATGACTAGACAACTACTGTTCCTATTTTACAAGTTGATTTAAAGTTAATTATGTGTTTATGGCTGCTAAATTATTTATTATGGAATAGTATTGTTTTTAATTTTTCAATGAGTTGAAGTTTAATAGTCAAATAACAAATATTAAGAAAAAGAAAATTTTCAGATATATAAGAAATTAATTAAATATTTAAGATTTAATTATTTTTCCATGTCTGCCTACTGACTAGCCAAATATTTACAAATTTCAAATATGAACACATTGAATATTATGTTCACTTTCATGTGCATCAGTCATACAACTATTTTAACAACTCTCTTCCAAACCCACTGTTGATGTGCTGGTTTTTTTCTTTGCTTTAATTTCTGTGAAATTATTTCACAATGCCTGAGTTGTTGAGTTATGCTTACTAAGTTATTTCACTGTTAGTTAAGCTGTTTCATTTATGATTTCTTAAAGCACTGTCTAGAATATAGGCAGTTATGAAAATCACTGAACTTCAGTCATTGTGTTCTTTCTGTATCAATGAATGATTTTTTGGGGATTTGGGTTTGATTTGATTTAGTTTCAGGGTTTTTTTTTTTAATACAACATAGAATAATTTGTAGTGATTCAAAGGATATTTTGTGGAGTAAAGCTTTGCACAGAGGCATAAGAAGGATAGGATTCTGGTTTTGGCAGAAGAAATTTCAACCCATCTCTCCTATTTGCAGGCTGATGTCCTCATCACTGAGTGTGCAGAGAGAACTCTGTTGTTTTGTTTTATTTTATTAAATATGCCTGGAACCTAAATAAAATAGTACATTTTTGTGTCAAAATATCTAAATGTTTTCTGTTCTCTGAAATTACTGGAAAAATCTCAAATGTTTTTCATAATTTTGGGGGAAGGGAGGCAGAGTAAGCTAAGGATCTGTAAAACTGGTTGTGTGCTAGAACATAAATATGCACAAAGTATAAATAAATTCTGTAATTTTTAGATTAATGTTTCCTGACAACTTCAGAAACTTTTAATGCAACTCCTCTATTTATTTCACAGTTTAGGTGGGAAAGTTTGTAACTTTTTGTTTTACTCCCTTCCATTTGGAGGGAGTGCTATGCAGACTTTCTGAAAGCTGGGATTTCTGCTTATATTATACTAAAAATGTCCATTGGTGATCATATTCAGAGAGTCTAAATTCAGCTTAAATCTACTGTTCTTTATTGTTTTCCAATAGGTGATTGAAAAAGTCTATCTAGAAGGGAACAGAAGGTGCTGGGATTTATGGGAACTTTAAATGGATAAAAATAATATCTTACACTGAAATGTGTTCAGATTCATCCTGGTCTTAAAATAACTTTGAGACATGGCAAGTTGTGGGACGTTGAGAGTACTATGTTATAGGTGAGGAACCAAGTTCTCTCCCTCCCTTCAGCTGCAGGACTCTCCCTAATAATGCTGGAAGTTAAAATGAATCATTTATGAACATCAGTAGACACATGGGTGGGGCTCCTTTGTAAACTGGTATTTTGTTGATGCAATATGTGTGACAGCCTTTTAGTTCTGAATATAAATGTTACTGAGAGGAAATCAGGTTGGTTTGCAGAGATCAGTCAGACCTTGCAGTTCACCTTGCTGAGGAGCAAGTACCTCCACCAGTACTGGGCTTCAGATACTAGTACATGTAGAAGAATAATGGAAGGTAAGTGTAACAAAACTTTACTATTACTTAACTGTACTGAAAGTGGAAATAATTAAATGTTCAGGTGTAAGGACAAAAACAAACAAACAAACAAAAAAACATATTCCTGTGTGGAATCAAGTGTAGGGATTACTTCTATGGTTTAGATTTCATTTGTGGACTTAGTGAAAAGGAAAGAAAAAACCTTTTGAAAAAAACCTTTCATTTTATTAAAGGAAAAAAGAGAGCTATGGAGAAGAATTGGTGAAACTATGGCCAATTCTGAGAATAAGAAACTGCATGGAAAAGAATACCTTTAATTTCCAGCATAAACTAGTACCAGTTTTCAGTATTCTCATGCTAGAAACAATTATTTCACAATGGATACCTGAAGTGACTTGTATTGGAGGTTGGGTTTCTGCCAGAGAAAGAAAATCAGTAAGAGATGTAAAATTGATTAATCTTTAGCATTTTCACTGAGCTACCTTTGCTTAAGAAGACAATTCTTAACTCCTTTGTGATCCAGTTGTGATAATTAACTCTGATAAGCAAACTGTGGGCTGACTTTAGAGAACTTCCCTGGGAAACATGTAATATCTCAACTCCCTGATGTTCTGGTTCAGCTGGATTAATGAGTGGATGAAGCATAGTTGTCTTGGTTTATAAACGCCTCCGGAGGATGGGCGAGGATCTATCAGGTTCTTTCAGTGTTCTTGACCACAGGAATTTGTCATGGGTACTATAAGCACTTCTAATCCTTTCTGTTCAACCAGAACACTTTGCTTTATGGTTGACAAGTCTCATTAAGATACGAGATTTTTCAGTTCAATTCTGTTACTCTTTCTTGTCAGCAGATATGATGCATTTGTGAGCAGCAATGATGTAACTCATTGCAGTATTATTTGATTGTTGTTGATAGTGTGCGTGTTTTTAACATGGTAACACCCAGGTCTGCATTTATCTACTGATCTTTGCTGAAGAGCTGAATGACCAATTCGTTACTATGTTTAAATGGTTAGCTGAAAAATGAAAGTATTTTGGTTCAAGGAAACAAATCAGAAAAAACCTGCTTCTTCCCCTCCCCCTCTAATTAATTTCAATTATGTTTTATGTCAGGATATGATTCTGGGAAACTCCACTGGTTTGTGTTAAAAATGTCCTGGTCCCATGGCTTAGTTATGAGTCTCTTTTTACGTGGAGACACCCTTGGTTCTGGGTGGGAAAAATTAGTTTCCCCTAAATACTGATTCTGTATTCAACTTAATGCCAATATAGTTAGAGAAGTTGCATTGTTTGGTTGTTCTGCAGGCTTAGCAGGACCAAACTTAACCCTTTAGAATTAAAATAATGTACAAGACTTTGTAGTTTAGTAAGCCAAATTTCCAAAACTGCTGAGAATCTGTGGCTCTCATTGTCTTCAATTAGAGTGAAGCGCATTTGAAAATAAAAAGTTGCATGCAAATAAGTAAAAATTTGTGTTGCCACCCATCCTTCTGGCAACAGGATCATAATTACCCCTATGAGATGGCTGATATTCAGGCAGGATACCTAAGGAAGGAGCAGCCAAGATTTTTGTCATGCTAATCATAGCACTTGGGGTAGATTGTCAGCATTTTTTTTAAAATGTCAGGATTTGTGAATATTTCCTTCTCCATTAAGTTCCTCAAAGATGTCTGCAAACCTTTTATGACTTCGGGAAATGCAGATTGATACATTTGCATGCTTATTTAACAACATTTACAATTTTGGGGGGATATTTATCCATATCTGTTTTTCCATAACTCATTTGGAATGCCACTTAAGCTTTCAAACACCTGCATTTGTTATCAAATATTTTATTTATTTAATTTTCTTTATTATTTTATTACTTGTATATAAAAAAAAACTTTCAACTGATATGCTATCACTTGCAAAACATTTGCTATCTAGCTGTGGTTGAAAAGTAACTGTAGGCAGTGTGTTGTAATGTGGAGAGAATATTACAATGCAAAATCAATTTTTCAAGTAGAGATACCAATATTGTCCCTCAGCATCAGGTATTTATAAAGCAAGAAGACACTATATAAAATATGTGAAACTTGTAGCACAGCTTTATAAATCAGAGCATTATACAAATTTCCACCTGCAAGCTAGGGAAGTAGTGAACTCGTAAGGATACTTCTATGGATGTATGTCTCAATCTTAGTGTTGCTGAATTATGAATGAACTCTTTAATGATTATCTCTGAACAATTATCTCTGTCTTTCATTATTATCTCCTCTTTCATGTAATCTTGACTTCATCCAACGATGGAGACTTAATTATCTTTTTTTTTTTTTTTTTCCTTTGTGTTCTTTTCTCCATCCTGCAGTCATTGAGCTGGGAGAAGTTGACCTGAACTGTCCTTCCAACTGCCAAATTCATAATACTCATTTTTTTGGAACTGACAGACAGATAATAAGGAGAGGACAAGCCTTCAGCTTTTACGCTCATTTCCAAAATCGGGAGTGGGATGACTCCGTGGACCAGGCCATTTTCACTGTGGAGACAGGTAGTCACTCACAAATTTTATGTAGTCTGTCCCAGTCCTTTGCTGGTAAGTAATATTTCCCATAGTCTTCAGTGACAAACAGTAGCTACTCATTCATCTTCTCTGTGAAGAAACTACCTTCCCCTATCTCAAGTAGTTCTGCTAACATGTAAAATTTTCTCACTCTGCTACAGAAGTGAAAAAGAAATCCACCCTCGGGAGCTTTGCATTGCAAATGATGGCTAAGCAAATTACTTGCCTTTTACATGTGCTTTGTTTCGTCTGATTAAAGTTGTACTTATTTTCCTGAAAAGGTCTTAGACCCTGCGAATCAAACGAGACAAAATGTACCTTCCCAATGGGCAGATGTCTAGATCAAACCTGCTGGAGTGCTTCCTGCAAAGTTCATCAGCCAAAATGCATCAGTATCAGCGTGTTTCCTCCCTCCAACGCCTGCATTGGCCGTTATATTCTCAATATGCAAATCACATCTTGTGGTCACACATATCAGCGATGTCTTGGAGATTTTTATGTCCTTTTTAACCCTTGGTGTGCAGGTAAGAACTCCAGTGATGATCAGATAGTTTTAAGAAAAATGCTAATAAAGACTAAAAATGTTGACTTTATTTATTATTTAGCTGGGATCCAGAGAAGTAGAAGATAAAGAAGTTCTAGAAGTGTACATATTGTCTGACTGATAGCTCTGCATCTTTTCCAGATGACCCTGTATATATGGACAATCAGGCCCATAGAGAAGAATATGTTCTGAATGAGCATGGGATACTGTATGAAGGAGTTCACAAGCATATTACCTGTCGACCATGGCACTTTGGACAGGTACTTTCTGAAGATTTGTTCAGAAGCAGATGCCATCCACATATAGATGAATGAAGTATTTCCATAATTTTCAAAAATGCTTGCTACATTATGGAATGCAAAAGGGTTTTAGGACCAGTTTTAGACTATGCATGCACAAATCAAAATGTCTGAGAACCTGACTGTAGCCCAAACACCTGGAAGGAAGTTTTCTGTAGTAAAATTAAGGAAACTTCCGAATGTTCCTGGAAAAACTGAAACAGAATTTTGTGCTTCTGAAGAAAAATTATTCCATTGATCAAACATTAGCAAAAATGACATGTTTTTCACTTTGATTTTCCATCAGGCAGTTAGACAAAACCATACTGACCACTAGGAGCTGTGCTTGATTAAAAAAAAAAAAAAAAAAAAAGGCAGCAGAGCAGCTCATATACATGAAAAAGACTGGATTATTGACAAGAAAGGAACTTTATCAATGTCAGAGTATCATGATACCTGTATTAACTTCTTTTTCCTCAGTTTGAAGATGGGATTCTGGATATCTGCTTGAAGATCCTAGACATGGGTGCGAATTACCATCATGGTTCTGATCGTGACCATTGTTGGCGCAATGATCCTGTACATGTCAGCATGGTGGTAAATCACATGGTAAGACCACTAGTGGTGTGTGACCTCTGAATAGATTGGGTCACACTTCATTATATTATGGAAGGAAAAATTGCACTCTAACATAGTATAAGTAGCAGGGAGAATAATTTCTGTGCTTAGTTTCACAGAAAAAACTAACTTGTAAGACTAATTTCTGATGATTTTCTGATATGCTCAGGATGTGAAGACTTGGTTTGCTATTTGAAAAGATTGTTTTTCTTTTCTCTTTCTCTAGATAAGCATCCATAGCACTAACAGTATCATGAAGATTCCAGAAAACAATGATTACCTGAAAGGAACGAAACCGTTTTCCTGGAATGGAAGTGTCCCTATTCTTCAGCAGTGGTACAATGGCAGATGCAGGCCAGTCAGATATGGGTACTGTGGGTCTCTTGCTTCAGTAATGTGCACAGGTATGATATTTCAGTCTGCTCTTACCTAGTTATCCAAAAAGGAAGAGAAAAAAGCAGGATCAAAACCCTCAGATTCTAAAAATTACTGGAAGAATATTACTCATAAGCATTTATGGAATATTTTTCTCTTGTTATGATATGGTATGGCTCCTAACATAGTGTTTATTATCAACCTATTGCTTTGCTATACAGCATGAAGAGCAAGAAATAAACCAGTACTGTCTTTACTGTGACCTTTATACCATGCAACTGTCAATACTGCAGCTTTTATTAAAACACAGAGCAAGTGCAGCGTTGTGGAGCCAAAATTTATCCTTTGAGTGATGTCTGAAAGATGAAAAAAAACCCTAAGTTCTGCACAGGAAGAAGACCTCCAGCTATGTCTCCTTCAAAACATAAAAGCAGCAGACCCCTATCTTCTTTTACTGCAAAGGATGAGATAATAGTGAAATAAACTCTAAAGACAAAAAAAATTGAATTCCAAATTGATATCATTTATTTACTGAACCTGCTTCTATATTGAAGAAAAGTAAATTGAGATTCCATAGATGAATCTATATGTACTGCACTCTGTTTACAAAAAAAAAAAAAAAAAAAAAGATGTTTTATTAATGCAGGATCAACATAATTATTTCTGAACTTACAACAGACCAACAGATCTAGTGGGGTTTTTGTTGTTGTAGTTTGGGGTTTTGGGGGTTTTTTTTGTTTTTTTCCTAAAGCTGGAAGAGTAACAAACCATTCCTTTAGGTTAGGCTTTTTTGAGATTACTTTTCAACCACTACAAAAAAGTTTTGGAGACAGAAACACTGCATTTCAAATATTGCCTCCTACCATTGTGTTTATATAATTGCAAAGTAGAATACAGAATTATTTATAAAATAAGTGAAGGATTTGCTTGATTGCTTGATTAATTATTATTTGTAATGACTCATGAATATGTTTTTTTTTCTCTTATAGTGATGAGGTGTTTGGGAATTCCAAGCCGTGTTGTCACAAACTTCTGTTTTCCTTGCTCAATTGAGAATCCTCTTGGTACCAATGAGATTTTTGATAGTACTGGAAAAAATCTGTGTGGTAAAGACAAGCTATGGTAAATAAGAAATAAACAAGGTCTTTTTGTTTTGTCAAAAATTAAATGATTGAAAGACTAGTGTAAACGTAGCAGATCAGTGTGTCTTTCATTGGTGTGGCAAGGCTGTTTAGTTTCCTAATAATGCATTTCAAAAACATGAAATTACTGGAAAGGCAGTCTGCTCAATTTATATTTTCAAAAAAGAAAAAAAAAACCCACTTGTGAGAATTTATCTGCTTATCCTTCACAGTTGAAAGAAGGAGACCGTCAGTCTTAGTAGCTGTAAAAATATTAAGTAGATCATGAAATGCAAGCAAAAATTTATCACAAATTAGGGCTATTATCTTCAGTCATAATAACTTGTTTGATAATTATGTTGTCTTCCTGAGGTTCCTTATCATGGACTGCTTCATTCTTGTAAACTTTTCAATTAATGGTGATATAACTATGACATTATCACTCAACATGGCAGAATTTTGTGTTTTCACACTTGGCCTGTATGTTCATAGTTTCACTGCACCAGAATTTTGTTTGTGTCCAAGTCTCGTCTGTGAGAGCTTTTAATGAAATTTCTGCCATTTCGTGTGTCAAAAAGATGAGGTCAAACTGAAATACTAAGAGAATAAGGTTCTTATTTTAGCACAAAAGACTTAAGAGTATATTCTTTGTTAAGCCATTAAGAAGAAGGTTAAGACAATGTGTGATTTTCCTCTAAAGAACCAGGAGGAAAATGTAAGGAAAATAAACTACTTAAACAAAAGAACTGTGTCACATCATCAACTAGAAAAAAAGACCTGTAAGAATCGGATCTGTAGGGTCCTAGAACAAGTTTCCAGTTGGAGTGATATAAAGAAATACAAACAACTCCTGTCCCTAAACATCATTAACAGTGTTAAGACACAGAGAGTCTTCAGTTGATTAAAATGCTCTCTCTGACATGGTTTTGCTCCATCATAAGGCATTGAACTTGATGATCTTTAGATGTCTTTAATTCTACATTCCTGCATCCTACAGGCGATATCACTGCTGGAATGAATCTTGGATGGCTCGCAGAGATCTAAATCAATGCTGTGGTGATTGGCAGTGTCTGGATCCAACACCTTTGGAAACGGGCAGAGGTAACTGTTGACTATAACTGTAAATGTTTTCCTCAATTGTTGTTGAGTTTCTCTTCTACTTAGATTACAACTTATTATAACATTTTTGTTATCTGGTTTAGGTTCAGCTTGCAGTGGTCCTACGTGGGTTCGAAGCATCAGAGAAGGGGAACTGGACTTGGACTATGATGGTCATCATATGTTTTCTCGAGTAAATTCGAACTATGTTGGCTGGCTTTCCCAAAATAATGCCAAAAAAACAAAATTTTTCTGCGACGCTTGGCCATGTGGACAACGTCTAATCACCAAGAGTGTTGGCAGTGAGCAATTCGAAGATATCACTGGGACTTACAAGTATGAACTAGGTATGATGAAAAGTCATTAAAAGGGTTAAAAGAAATTTTAAATGCTAATCATATAAAATTATCAATTTAATCTATTTAATGAGTAGAAAAATATGAAGTTGTCTTTTTTTGAGAAAGAGGAAAATGCCTTTCTTTTCAAAGATCTTGGTTCTTAAACTTCTAAACATATTTAGATGATTAAAACAAAACACAGAGTAATTACATCGATATAGGATAGGATTTTTCAGTTGGAAGAGACCTATAACGATCATCTACTCCAATTGCTTGACCACTTAAGGGCTGACCAAAAGTTAAAGCATATTATTAAAGACATTGTCCAAATGCCACTTTTTAAGGCACTGACAGGCTTGGGGCATCGGCCACCTTCCTAGGAAGCCTCTTCCAGTGTTTGACTCCCCTCTTGGTAAATAAATGTTTCCTAATGTCAAGTCTAAACCTCCCCTGCTGAAGTTTTGAACCGTTCCCATACATCCTATCACTGAATACCAGGGAGAAGGGATCAGCACCTTCTTCTCCACTTCACCTCCTCAGGAAGCTATAGAGAGCAATGAGGTCGCCCTTCTGCCTCCTTTTCTCCAAATTATACAAACCCAAAGTCCTTAGCCGCTCCTCACAGGACATGCCTTCCGGCCCTTTTAATACCATTATTCATATGTACATGTTTTGGTCTCACTTGTACAGTAGGTTAAAATATTAGCAGACTTTAGATAATCTAAAAACCTCTTAATTATTTTAAACTCAGGATTAACTTCTTGCTTGTTGCTTCTTGTACCAGATCTGTCAGAAAATATGCCTACTTACGAAATCGATGTCTTATTAGGATATCCAGCTATTCTTACTTTTGGCTACTGATTACTGATTTTCACCTTCCAGTAGTAGGGAGGAGTTCAAGCAGCAAAATTGCTTAAAGGAATGAAGAGTGGATCTCAGCTGATTGTAAAATTGCAGTTCTGCGGTTTTCTGAACAGGAACAAAAAACCCCCCAGTTGATAGTTTCTTTGTTTGAATAGTGTATTTTGCCTTTTGAGAGACATGGTAGCATTGCATACTTGCTCTTATAAAGAGTTATATTTTGAGTTTTACACTAACTATACATTTTGAGATTTACATTATCATTTTTAAATTTAAGTGATAAAAGTAAAATAATTTTTTAAAATGTTTTTTCTGAGACATTTATTTTCTTCTGTGCAGACTACCGTATCTTGTGTTTCATTATCTGGTGGATTTGTTCTACACCAAGCCACTACATTAGGTTTCAGGAAGGTGGAGGAAAAAAATTAATTACCTTTATTATTTAGGTAGATATGACTTCTTGTGCCTCTAGCAGACTCATTATGATGTATCTTCTTCAACAGGTTCTGTGAAAAACAAAGAAGCCTATTATCGCGCTTACAGAAGAATTCACCCGGGGTACTGCAATGCTTCCAACTGTCATATTGAGAGAGAGTTGTCATCTCTGAAAAACCCGTTTATGAGTGACTCTGGTATTAACATGAGGTTAAAGATGGTTAACTGCCCAATGTACGGTGAAGATGTCCAACTGCACTGGCTGCTTGAAAATTTGCGCAGCGAAAACAAAAACCTGAAGTTTAATTTGTCCGCACAAATAATAACCTACAGTGGTTGCCCAATGGATCAATTTTGGAAAGACAGTGTGAATGTCACATTAGGTCCAAGGGAAGGTAAGAATGTGAATTTGTCTTAATAATCTTTTGTCTACTGTTCTTTTCAGGAGATGATAGTTTCTTTCTAATGATTAGTAGAGACTTCCTAATAGTGGTGGGAAGTAAAATTAATAAGATGTTAAATATTGACAGCTGAATTCACTTTAGGGTAATCACTCAAAAATCAACAGTGTCAATATTACGTGTGTAGTGATAGGTAAATCATTGTCTGTCTTAATTTCTCAAGGCACAATGATTTCAATGATAATTTAAAATCTTGGTTCCACTAAGTGTTCATTTCTGGATTCTACATTCAATATAAAGTAAAAAGGAAGTGCTAAATGAGAACTAAATTGTAGAAAAAAAAAAAAAAAAAAAATTCCTTTTGGCTAGAAGACATGAGCCAGTGTAAAACACTGAGCACTAAAGTAACTATTTCTAGATATACCCTACACTGGGAAGTACAAAGGTGTGTCAGATCATAAACATTTTTTTTCATGGTTAATATATTTTTCTGGAAGAAAAATGATCCTTTTAATTAAAACACATCATTATGAGATGGCATTTCATACCTGATATTAACATTCTGTTTTACCAAACTTTATTTTGTCTGCACTTGAATTATTGTTTTACGAATTACATGGGAATGAAAGTTTCCAAATTTTGAATAATAATAATAATAATAATAATAAACTAACCTCCTTGTAAATGCACTGATACAGTTATATCAACTGAAAACTGTGAAGTTAGTTGTTGAAGGTAGCAATGTATCACCCTAAACTGGGAAAAATCATGTCTGTTTTCAAAGATGCTGTGATAATATTTCATTAAGCCATTGTAAGTGCCTGTTAAAATTTAGAAAAAAGAAAAGTGGAAATATTAACCAAAAAATCAGAAAAAATAATTAAAATAAATTTGTTTTACAGTGAAAAAAATTCCACTGTGTATATCATATACTCAATATGGACCTTATCTCTGTGATCACAACATTATGAAAGTAGTTGCTATCTCAGACCCAGAGTGTGGAGAAGTTCTGATGGTGAGCAGGGATGTTGTGGTCAACAGACCACCTGTTATTGTAAAGGTAAAGAACTTTAATTATGGGGTTTATAATCTAAGGAACAGACTTAAGGACTCTTATTGGCCACTTTCTAGATACAATGCTGATAAACTTGAAAGTCTTTTTTTTAATTGTATTTTTTTTATTTCAGCAACATCAGTGTGATTTTAAATGTATAACAGTTGACTCTAGTGATGTATAGAGTTCATAGAAGTAAATCAGAAAATAACGTGCATGAATAATCCTTTTTTGTTGTTTTTTCTTTTTTTTACATTTATTTACTTCATTGTTAATTTGTAGGGATTACAAAACATAAAATGTGTTTGTTTATTTTCTGACTAGCTACTGAGCCAGCCTAGGCTGAAAGTACCATGTACTGCAGAGATCTCCTTCTGCAATCCACTCCAGGAAGATATGAAGAACTGCGTAATGACATTAGAAGGCTGTGGTTTGTTCAAAGAGCCAATGACCATTGAGTAAGATCACTAATTATTTAAATGAGGATAATATTGGGGGTTGACTAAGTTGTGCTACATCAGAGCAGGTTTTGACGAAGACAGTAGTTTGATATTTTTGGTGTTTAGGACCCGAACAGGACTTTTTACCCCTTATTACTTTCAGATACTGTTAAAAGACTCCCTGATTGATCATTTACAGCTGTCAAGATATGCTACTGCTTCATTTTTCTCAAGATTTAATTTAAGTATGTGTTTCAAATTTCTGTCTGAAAGGGAATGCATTCTTTTTTTACATGAAATTCTAGATGAGTCCCTTATCCCTTATAATCCTATTAAGTTTATAATAAATTCCTCTAAATATTCATGAACTGGCACCCTATACATGAACAATTGGAAGACAACAGTGAGAAATAGCGATATGCATTCTAAGCTCATAACACGTTAATCACAGGAAACTGGAAACTTCCAGGATGTTATAACATCTTAGGAAAAGTAGCTGTTCATTACTATGTATTGCTTCTCTTCATGACAAGGAGAACTGACAGAGGTAAAACTAATTTTGAGAGGAAGCAATGAGGAATTGTTCTCGCTGAATAATAATGAACTTGATTCCACAAAGCTGCCTGATCCAAGTTAGACTACTGCAAATGGGAAGCAGTAAATACATCTTTGAGGCAGAAGGTTGCTACATTTCTGAAGGATTCAAGAGTATCATGAATGAGTTTCCAGTTCCAATTACAGAACTTACTAAGAGAGTTTTTCAAATCTTCTTTTTGGACAAAAGTTGTTACTATGCTTTTCACAACATAGAGGAAGGCAAGAATAACAGTCATCATAAGAGAGTAACAGTCATCTCTGAAAACTTGTTGTAGCAAATCAAACCTAATCATGTGTGCTCATCTTGTAGTGCTTCAAGCCTCTGAGCTACCCAGTGTCCTAATTCTTTCCCTTCTCTCCATTCAGTTTGGGAACGCTGGCAGCCAACCAACAGGCACGGACCATCGTGGAGTTCACACCTTACAGGCTTGGCAGCCACCGGCTCCTGGCCAACCTCGGATGCCACAAGTTTGCTTATTGCAAAGGATGTGCCAAGGCTGAAGTGTGTAGTCCTGTGGGCCAGAACGGTGCCCTGCCTGTCAGCCAGAATGGGTCGCTGCCGGTGTGTGAGAACAGCTCCCTCCCCATGAACGGCTCCGGGCCTGTCCCCGTGGCGGACGCTGGGTTCAACTCCATGTGTGAATATATATGTATCCCAGTTTGCAACCCAAACTGCAGTGCAGGGGGCCAACCTGTGTACGACTTTGTGTACCTCCCTGCAGGCCATCCCTTATGCAACTCCATCTGCAACCAAGGATTCAATCCAAGTGTCAATCCTGCTTTCAACCTGGGATGTGATCCTGGCTTCCGTGTCATATGTGAGACTGTGCCTCCTGCTACATGCACCCAGATGCCTCCATCCGTGTATGGCTCCATGCCTGCCCCAACATCTAATCCTGTGTGCCCCCCTATGCCTCATGTGGTGTTTGAGACGGGTCCTGCTCCCACCCCCCAGCCTGGAGGTGGAGCGGGGCCAATGTCCTACTCTGTCTCTGTCCCCGCGAATAATGCGGTGAGTGCACTGCTGACCCACTTCATGGCGGGCTCCAGTCCCACGGTGGCAACCCAGGCAGTCCCTACCCATATGTCTGCTCCACCATCCCACCCTGTGTGCTCTCCTGTAGCCCACACCATTGGCAGTCCTACGGTGCTAACAGGTCCCCTTTCAGTGCCTGCTGCCTCCATCTCGCACGTCGTCTGTGGCTCCACACCCTCTCCCACTGCCCAGCCTCCCTGTGGCCCAATGGCCACCTTGCCCTCCCAACCCCCGAGCGCCCCAGTAGCCCATGGCGTGTGCTCCTCAAGCCCTTGCCCGGCAGCTTCCCCAGTGTCCCACTCTGTTG
>NW_010300163.1:34002-50878 GCF_000700745.2 Antrostomus carolinensis | reverse complement strand
GCGCTGGAAGAGGGTTTTTTGTACCTTGCTCACTAGGAATGGGTTCAAAACACTTCTTTTTTTTCATTTTGTGCCACTGTTGCTTTGGACTTTACTCAGTCATTGCTTTGACTTTCAGCTACAGGTCTAGAGACCCAACTCACTCTCAACCAGGCTGCAACAGTTGTTCTAGTCTGCTGGGGAGATGTGCTAGATGGGTTTCTCATGCTTCTGCTGCAAATAGAAAGCCTGGTTTAGCCCAACCTCTTCAATTTACCTGACTTTCACCCCATTTCTCCAAGCAGGCTCCCCAAAGAGCTTGGAAAGATGCAGGCTTTGTGCTTTCCTTCATTGCTGTGTCCCTGATCAATCCTCCTTGACCACACAGCAGGACAGAGGATCATTTGCTGGCTGTGGATGGATGGCAGCCCAAACATCTTTGTTACCCAAGGCTTTTGGTTTCTTCATCTTTCTTTGTACCTTCTGACACTGAGCTCTTCATGATTTAACATTTCTGTTTTCTGCAGGAAAATAGCAACTGGCTGTTTTTTGATTTTACTCATATCCAGCTGGGAATATAAAGTACTTTCCTTTGACAAAAATTGGAGACAATTATTTCAATTTTCCTTCCTAGAGCTCTCCGTTGAGATCTCCCTTCCCTTCTCAATCCTCCATAAGTGCTTTTCAGCTGAGATGTTAGGAGTGTCTTCAAGTCAGCTCAGCTGCTAACAGCAGATCACCACAAGCTCTTTTCCCTGCTGCTGCTTCTCTTTTGGATCTACCCCTTTCCCTAGCTTTGACCTTGATGTTCCTGTTCCTTGAGAAGGACTTGGAGGAAATGCAATGCCAGTCCTTGTCTTTGACCTCAGAACTGGTGGAAATCATTCAACAGCTTTCTACGGTAACAACAACCTGTATTACCACAAGAAAATCCCAACAAAGATTCAACAAGATGGAGAAGACCATCCACCAGCCCTTCCAAAATCACCCACCTCTCAGAGCTACTCAAGGCGGTGCAGATAACTACTCCTAGGAGATCTGCATATTTGGCCCTGATCTGGAAAATACCATTGGTATCAGAAGGACCTGATACCTACCTACCTTTCATAGAATCATAGAATGGTTTGGATTGGAAGGGACCTTAAAGATCATCCAGTTCCAAGCCCCCTGCCATCAGCAGGGACCTTTCCACATCCCAAATCCCCAGAGAGCCTCCTCCCTCTGTGCCTGGCCCCTGGGAATCTTGCTCACCTTGCACAACACTCCTGCTTTCATTTGCATCCAGGGATAATGAGGAGAAAGAAAACAAGCAAGAGCTCCATGGGATTAAAAAGGGTAGGATGGTGCCCATTTCTTTATAAAGAAGCAACCAGAGCCCATTCTGTGAGATGCTGAGCCAGGAGCTCAGCACCTTTTCAGAAGGGCCCAGCTTGGCACTGACACCCAAGAGTGTTTTCTGCTTGGATCAAGTACCTGAAGCTGTCATTGGAAACATCTGATGTTAAGAATATTTGGATTGGTACCTTCTGGAGAAAATCCCAACACAGACAGCTATATTAATCACAGGGGGATATGATTTTATTTGAAATTTTCCATGCACCTAAAAAAAAAATTACCACGTTTCATCAATCACAGGTTTGCCAGAGACATCTGTAAATGTTGATTTATTGCACTGTTCCCAGCTCCGAATTAAATAGCATTATAGTCAAGAATATTGGCTTAATTGACGGACAGGAACTTAATCAAGTTAATTTTGTAGCTGATGCCAAAGCTTCTATTAACCCCTTGTTGGCTTTAATGAATTTACTCCAGGTGAATTTACACTTTCAAAGCCTGGGGGTTTGTTGCTACAGAAAAATATTGAAAAGGGAGGACTCACTGGCTCATACCCAGCCCTCGAAGCTCTGGATTAGCTCTGTAGGATGCTCACAAGGAGCCTCCCACTCCTGTAAGACCCTGAGGCTAGAGACATGCTGTAACTCTATGAGGCTCTTCTCTAGGATCATTTTGTCTCCAGACTTTTGGCTCTGGCTCCTCCTCCCCAAAAGGTCTTTGTGGGCCTGCACAGGCAACAGAGAACCAAGGAGGAGATGAGCCCTTGTGCCATCTCAACTCTCTAAACACTAGCAGGAGGCTTCAAGGTTTTCTTGAGGTCTTTTATCTCATATCCTCTGTGTGGTGGCAAGTCTTGGAGATCAGAAGAGGACTCAGAAGGGGACACGTTTTCCCTTTCTCCCCACCTTTCTCTGGAGTAGCTGAGGTGGAACAGTACTAGAGGCAGGATACTGACCAGAGCCCTGATTTCCCCATAAACCCTAGTGCAGCAAGTCAGGTCCTGCCTGCTTTTTGGGGCCAGCTGAGATGCTCCGTTAGCCAGATGATCCCAACCTAAAAGGATCTTATGCAGAAGTTAGAGGCATCAGCACTACAGCTCCACCATGACAGCATCAGTGTGTTTGTACCTATGACATTAGCAGAAACAGCTGGTTGGAAAAGGTCTTTTTCTCCCTGATGTGTCTCAGCATCACCCCCATCTGCTGCATTCATTGTAGCCCACTTCTCACATACCTTCATGAATGGCCACAGCTCTATACTGCACCACAGCCACCACCAAGGCAAGGATCTGAGCATACAACATTTTCCTATTCCTTGGGAAGAAGCTCCTTCTTGGTTCCTGGAGTCAGCACACAGCCTGGAGAGTCATTCATCTGCAGGAGAAAAGAGGCTTTAACACATGCTAGCTGAGTATGATGCTCCCACCTGCCTACAGTGGTGAAGGAAGCTTTTCTTCAGCTACAAAGGCTCATCTTGGCTTAGGCAATTGGCATTAAAGTCCATAAATCCACTAATTCCTTCATCTCTTCACTGATACTGGCTACAGGGGAGAGGTCTGCTTTGCTCACCCAGCACCATTCCCTAACAGGACCCTTCTTCAGGCAACAACACCCTTAGCCAATTAAGCCTAAATGTGAAAATTAGTGGTGGGATGAAAGAGGGAAGCACCTGCTACCTCAATTACACAGGGAGAAAAGATCTTTAGAAGATCACTGCAGACAGCAATCACCTGCCCTCAAATCTTTATTTGCCTGTTTTGTGACTAACCTTCAGGTTTCTAAATCCAGGATTAGCTGCCTTGCACTTGCTGCCCTGGGAAATCCAGCCCACCATTGTGGAGCAACCAAAGAGGGTTGAAAGCTCTGGTTACTGCCTCTAGATGGTTTAATGACTCCCCAGAATTACTACAGAAAAAGCAAGGCAAGAACTGCAGCAGAAGTGATGTTGCCAGAAGGAGTTTTATTCTTTTTTAATGGGCAATAAAAAAATTGTTCTCCTGTTCTGAGCCTCACCTGCTCATCTCAGCTGAGCAGATTCCACAGGGGGACACAGACTACTTCCAGGGTGGAAATTAAAGACGTGGGGAAAAGATGAGCTCAATTACTTCATCCAGCCTAGCTCTTTGCCAGGGCTGGATTATTCCTTCCAGTTAACAACATGCAACCTCAAAAATCACGCTAGATTATAGATTGGATCCTTTTTGGAAAACAAGACTGAGTTCCTGTGCATAGCCTGGAATAACCCCACCTAAATAAATCCCCAAAACCAAGATGAAGATCAAGTGACTGGTGTAGCCTGGTTTTCATCTAGACTGCAGGGGCACCAGGGTTGTGGTCACCTTGCCCATCCTGTAGCTTCACCCATCTCTGAGACCCTCAGGACTTAAGTTCTTCTAATGTGTTTTCTGTTTCTTATTTCCCCTCTCTCTTCTCCTAATTCTGGGTGTACTTGGATGTAATCAAGATATCTGCCGTGCAGAGATTAACCTGTGCTGTGACTTTCATCCATAACTCCTGTCAAAGCCTGTTTGGTGCTGCCATTAGTTGCTGGGGAGATGGTTTCACAGCAATAGCACAATCCCTCCCCTGCAAAAAAACCCCCCAAAACCCCCAAAAATCTCCCCCCAAGCCCCCCAAAACCAAAATCAAAACAAGTAAATGCAGGTTTTTTAACAACAGGAGCAACCAACCTTCTAGAAAATCAAGTAATGGAGGAAAAGTGCAGAGCTGAGACCCAAGAAAACTCGGTTTTACTGTCACCTCTTTTGTAAGGGTTGTGTTATGAGTTTTGGCAAGATCATCCCATCACCCCTCAGATCCCAGCACCCTTCTTGCAGTGTCAGCCTGGCAGCATCTCCTTTTCCAATCCCATTTAATCCTCTGCTCTGTAGGGCAGGGTCTATCCTGGACTACAACAAACCCTTCATGGAGCAGGAAGACAGCAAAGCCTTTGATTAAATATCTGAGCTCTGTGTTAATATTATTATAAACATATGTTCCTCCAGAAATGTTCCTGCAGAGATCCTTATTTTAATGTTCTTCAAAAAGTGCCTCCTTCCAACCCTGTCTTCTCCTCTTCCTCCCATCATTCACACCTCTACACTTCCTCCTGCCAAAAATACAATCCAAGTAAAGGATAATTTAGCTTGTAAATACAGAATCATAGAACTGCCTCAACTGGAAAAGACCTTTGAGATCATCAAGTCCAATTGTTAACCTAACACTGACAAGTCCCCTAAACTATGACTAACCCCATGTCTGTCAGCACTATGTCTACACGACTCTTCAATCCCTCCAGGGATGGGGACTCCACCACTGCCCTGGGCAACCCCTTCCAATGCCTCAGAACCCTTTCAGCAAAGAAATTCTTCCTCACATCCCATCTCAACTGCCCTGGCCACAACTGGAGCCCATTTCCTCTTGTCCTGTCCCTTGGTTGAACAGACCCACCCCTACCTCTCTGCACCCTCCTTTCAGGGACTTGGACACAGCCAGAAGGTCTCCCCTCAGCCTCCTTTTCTCCAGCCTCAACAACCCCAGTTCCCTCAGCCACAAGGGAACTCAGCACACTTGTGCTCCAGACCCTTCCCCAGCTCCGTTGCCCTTCTCTGGACATGCTCCAGCACCTTCCTGTCCTTAGCATCAGGGGCCCAACACTGGACACAGCACTTGAGTTGTGGCCTCACCAGTGCCCAGTACAGGGGGAAGAGAACTTATCTGGTCCAGGCCAGGATGCCCTTGGCCTTCTTGGCCACCTGGCCACTCTGCTGAATCAAGTTCATCTGGCTATCAATCAACATCCCCAAGTCCTTGTCTTTACAACACACTCCTCTGAGAATTTCCATATCTAAAATAACACCAGAAATGCAGCACAATATGTACTGAGAGAGCTCATGTAGATCCTTCAAGAGCATATGTCCATCACAACAGCTGGCACTGGAGCCTGTCCTAATGGTCTTACTGGTCTATATGGCGAAGGCTCACCAGTTTCTGTGAATGGCACTGTGACCAGCTCACCTAATCTTGCCCCCAAAATACCAGCTGCCATATTGAGACAGAAGAAGATCCTGTAAAATGCTGATTTTCATAAGTGCTTCATGGATCCCTGGTGCTGTACCAAGGGGTAAAGGATCCCGCATCCGTTAGCAGGTCCACTTCTACATGTCACCCCATGGGGTCCTGCCTGGTGTTGAGGTCCTCTAGCACACACACCATCCCTGGAGGCCACCAGTGTTCATGGCCCTCATTGCCTTTGGCAGTCACCAATCTACCCCATCTAATTAAGAGAAGACAGGCTGTAAATTAACAAGCTCCAAACTCATTACCTTCAGAATAGGTTTGTAAGTAGCTTCTACATTCAGACACAAGGCTTGATGTTGGACTCAAACTAAATCATACCTCCTGCCTTTCCAAATGTGTCATTTCATCCTTTCCCACCTCATCCTCTTCATTCCTGCCCTAAATGAAGGATGAAATTTCCTTGCTACTTGAGCCCTTGGGATAGACTGAGCCCAAAACACTTGGAAAAAATAATTCAAAAAAAGCTTAAAATGCAAAGAAAAATCTCCATTCCTCTCTGTAATTCCAAGGAAATCATAGAACAGTTTGGTTGGAAAAGACCATAATGATCATCTAGTCCAACAGTAAATCCAGCATTGCCAAGTTCACCACTAAACTTCTAAACCATGTCCCTGTTCACCACATCGAAATGTCCTTTGAATACCTCCAGGGATGGGGACTCCACCACTGCCCTGGGCAACCCCTTCCAATGCCTCAGAACCCTTTCAGCAAAGAAATTCTTCCTCACATCCAATCTCAACTGCTCTTGGTGCAACTTAAGGCCCGTTGCCTCTTGTCCTGTCACTCATTATTTGGGAGAAAATATAAACACCCATCTCTCTCCACCCTCCTTTCAGGGATTTGGACAGAGCCTGAAGGTCTCCCCTCAGCCTCCTTTTACTGGTTTATTCTAAAAGACCAAGTCCCTCTAAGATACCTGTGTGATATGACAAGGCATGTGACAACATCATCCTACAGCAGGTCTACTCCAGAGCGTTGGCTTCTTTGGTCAGAGCACCAACACACGGGGCAGGGGTACATACTGTCATGGTGATACCTTGAGAAGGACATGGAGCCAACAAGGGACAAAAGACAGAAAAAGAAAGCACCTTTGGGTCTTCAGCACTTGTCAACCAAGCTCATATAAATGCAGGAAATGTAAAAAGGCCTAAGCAACCAAAAAGAAGTTTTTTGCAGATAAAAATTTAATATGTGATTCTTTTATTTTTTTTTTCCAGCTTTGATATCATTTAATGTTTCAGCAGGGAATAAACACAGTAAAAAATTCACATGAACATAGCAATAGGAAAAGAGTCATATAAGGAATAAATCCTTGAAGACTCTGCAGAGGCCAAGAAAAAGCATGGTGAGCTCCAGGCCTTCAAGTGAGTAAACGTTAACGTTCACGAAACGCAAAGACCCTGAGGGTGTTGAAAGGCTCTGGTTCAGAACACTCACACCTTGAATTCACATTGCAAAGGTGAGGAAAAAGATTCAAAAGGGTTTCATCATCTGGATGCCACAAGCTAAACAAATTTCCTGGTGGATGTTAATTCAGAGACGCAGATGTGCGCGCATGGTGAACTTTTTACACGTTGGATTTTTGAGTATATTGAATATTTCTAATTTTTTATTATATATGTTTTGAAAATATTAGTTAAAGCTGTGCTCTGCCTTCTAGTAGTGAGCTGCAAATGCTCACTCCATGTGAAAACCCACCCAACTCCTGCTGCTCTGTTGCCAACCTGGGTCCTTGATGGATGACTGTAGCACATCCAGGTGATCCCACATTCAGGGGTGCTATTCTCTGGCTTTGAAAGGAAAATGAGTTGTTTTCTCTCTTGTTTTTGCCATTCTTGATTCCTTCCAAAATCCCACTGCATTTAAGGGATCAAATGGGTATGAAATGCCAGGTGAGAAAAGACAGTGGGGGACATGGTGGTCAGATACTGAAACAGGTTGCCCAGAGAAGCTGTGGCTGCTCCTCCCTGGAAGTGTTGAAGGCCAGGTTGGATGAGGCTTTGAGCAACCTGGTCTAGTGGAAGGTGTCCCTGCTGATGGCAGGGGGGTTGGAACTGGATGATCTTTAAGGTCCCTTCCAACCCAAACCATTCTATGATTCTATGATTCTATGTATATCAGGGTGAAGAGCTGCTCTGCAGTTTTCAGACACTTGTTCCAACACCTCTCTCCATCCATAGCCCACCAGTGGGCCAAGATGACACCCAGACTTGCTCCTTCTATGTGCTCCATCTTTCAGGATGTATTTTGGATAACAAGGACTTCCATTTCCTCTGCTATCGTTGCCTAGCTCAGGGCAGCTCAGTAGACTTAGAGTCACCAGTTCACTTAGATGCCACCATGATGCTAATTTTATACATTATATATTAGCAAACTTTAATCCAGCAGGTCTTAGCTGATCTTTGCAGACAGTGGTTGCCATCAGCCCCTCTCAAAGACCTCCTAAAACCACTACAGAGATCTTCAGAGAAACCTGGTAGGGGCAGGGAAACAACCTCATAAACTTCAGAGTTTTACAAGGAATTCCAGTGATTTCCTTGATCTTTTATGACCCCTGGTAAATAATTTATAGGGGCAACTTCTCTGCGTTTTACAGTTCCTTGAACAAATTGCCTACAAACCCCATAAAGTTGGTGGACCAGGTTCTCCCTTTACCTCACCTGGATCAGATGTCAGAGCTTGGAGAAGCCTGGCAAGATGCAAGAGGGTAAGAGAGGAAAAAAAAAACAGGTCTTACATACTTGCAGTAGCGCCAGAGGCTGGGCTTTCCTCCTCCATTTATTCTTCCTCTGTAGATGTTTGCAATAAACTCTTCTTCCTTCCCCCACCCCCACCCACAAAGAATTTTGGGATAAATAAATAATCCCTGTCAGCAAGGTCTGTCTAAAAGGGATGAGACCCAGTGGATTTGCAGTCTCATCCAGATGCTGCCTGTTTCCCACTTGCCTGTGTCTTCAGCTGGATCACACACATTTCCTGCCCCAGGATCACCCATGGCAGATGTTGCTAACTCCATCCACCAAATATCGATCCCTGTTGCATACAGACACAAAAACTACCTTACAGAGCTGTGTCTGGGCATGCACAGAATTCCCAGGAGATCCATGCAGATCCACATCCCAACACCCACCATATAGTATATATCACACAAGCAGATAGACCCTCTGCCTCAAGACAAAACCGGACTAACAAAAACTTGACAATTTCAGCCAAATCTGACAGAGGGAAGTGGGTCTCAAAGGCTTTCATACAAGGATGAGAGGAAATGGCCTCAAGTTGTGGCCAGGGCAGTTGAGATGGGATGTGAGGAAGAATTTCTTTGCTGAAAGGGTTCTCGGGCATTGGAAGGGGTGGCCCAGGGCAGTGGTGGAGTCCCCATCCCTGGAGGGATTTAAAAGATGTATCGATACAGTTTAGTACATCCCTATATAGACAGGTACGGTTGGACTCAATTATCTCAAAGGTCTTTTCCAACCAAACAATTCTATGATCCTATGATTCTAACCACTGTCCTAAAAGGTCATCCAAAAGCAGCATATTGCCACCAGTGTAAGAAAAACTCAGGAGACAAGATGAAGCTGCAATAGCCAATGTCAATTAGAAGGTCTGTCCATTTTGCAAGCAAATGTGTTCATAATTCTCTGTCGGGGAAATGTCGGTTCTCTCCTTCAGCTTTGAAATGCTCATGTAGAAAAGCCTGGTCAGGGAATTTCTGCAGCTCCTCTCCTGTGATGAGGCACCATTTGCTGCAGGGGAGTTAAAGATATTTTCAAATCTCAAGGAAAATGGTAGATTTGAAGGGGAGGTGAAATCTGGTTAAACACCGGTTGCTCCTCGCTTGACTGAAATAAGCCTCAGGGGGGTCAAAGTTTACAGTTTCTTTTTTAACAGAGTTAATAGATTTTTATGGTAATTGATTTCTCTCTAAATCCCTTGAATACAGATTTTAAGCTTTTTTTGTAAAGAAATATGAATGTATTGATTTGTTTGTAGCTGGAGACACACTCCTGAAATGCATGGGGTTCTTGAGGAGAAGCCAGAGGGGCTGATCCATAGGGAGGAGATGTTCATTTCACAAGCAGAGGTGCTAAATGGTACCAAGAGCCAGAGCTCAAATTAAGTCTAAAGGGGCTGGGATTATCCCCTGGTCTTTTTGAAAGCCCCTTGGACACCTCTCAGGCTAAACCAGGATTATACTAACACAGGCCAAAGTGTTCAGAATTAATTACGTGGATCAGGAGCACTAACTCTGGTTGAACATACTCAAGTCCTTCAGCTGGTGTGAGCTGGGCATGGTCATGCCCACCAATTTCATGTCATTCCTCTCCTGTGAGTATTCACACCCCTTTGGGGTCATTTTGATCTAGGATTTTCCATTTTCTAGAAGATCCTTTTCATTAGTGAAATGTTGTCCACATGACTAACAAGGGCAGTTAATGACAAAACAAGGGGAAATGGGTTTAAGCTGAAAGAGGGGAGGTTTAGATGAGATATTAGGAAGAAGTTCTTCACTGTGAGGGTGGTCAGACACTGGAACAGGTTGCCCAAGGAAGTTGTAGATGCCCCCTCCCTGGAAGTGCTGAAGGCCAGGCTGGATGAGGCTTTGAGCAGCCTGGTCTAGTGGAAGGTGTCCCTGCTGATGGCAGGGGGGTTGGGACTGGATGAGCTGGAAGGTCCCTTCCAACCCAAACCATTCTATGATTCTATGATTCTATGATTAAGTCTAAAGGGGCTGGGACTTTTCCTGGTCTTTTTGAAAGCCCCTTGGACACCTCTCAGGCTAAACCAGGATTATACTAACACAGGCCAAAGTGTTCAGAATTAATTACGTGGATCAGGAGCACTAACTCTGGTTGAACATACTCAAGTCCTTCAGCTGGTGTGAGCTGGGCATGGTCATGCCCACCAATTTCATGTCATTCCTCTCCTGTGAGTATTCACACCCCTTTGGGGTCATTTTGATCTAGGATTTTCCATTTTCTGGAAGGTGTTTTTCATTCTTCTAATGGAAGGTGTCCCTGCTGATGGCAGGGGGGTTGGAACTAGATGATCTTTAAGGTCTCATCCAATCCTAACCATTCTATGATTCTATGATTAGTGAAGTGTTGTCCACATGACTAGGAAAGGAAAAAAAAACCCCAAGATTTTCATAATTTTTTAAAAATACCAATAACTGATATCAAAACAAGAAGATGGTGCATCCCAACCAGGCCATCGTCAGTGGATCCAAACCAGGCTCCAAACACCACTCCTGTGGTCAGCAGAGATTTTGGTAGCTTTTAGGTGGTGCATGAATATGTTTTGTCTTTCCTGCTCACCCACTGATGCTTTTGGGTCTAAATATCCATTATGGAGTCAATTGACTCAGCCCAGCATTCATAAACAACTTTACAACATCATGAAAGCAAGCTACCATCTCATGGAACCCTTATATGAACAGCTAGATGAAAAATCAGAGGGTCTTTGGCTCATCTGTCTCAACATGACACTTACCCAGCTAGTTTCCATCTCAAGTTTCTCCTCCATACCATGGAACTCTCCTGCTCTGAGATCTTGGGTGCCAGATGCCACATATGCCTTGATCCCAGCACTGGGATCTCCCAGGAGTCAGGGCAGAGTGCATTGCTGGGTGGCTCTGGTTTCTGAGATCCCTAATATCAGATCATCCAGTAGAAGAGGCTGTCAAGAAGTGATCTGATTTTTGGTTGCCCCAAAAACCAACTTGCAAGCCCTGTAGCAATAATTGTTCCCTACCCAAGGCACCTCCATCCCCTGGGACCACTTGCATCCATGCCTCATGGACCTCTCAGGAAAGAGCAGCAAACTCATGATGGTGCTGGCACCATGGAACACAGTATTGCAGCTGGACTCTCTCTCTGGTTGCTGAGAGGAGGGACCAAGGTAAATGGATCCTCCAGAAACCCTCCTCCAATCTCAGAGCTGCCACACAGCTTCCCTGACCCTGTGTAGATAATACTTTGGGTAATTTAAGCTCCTTCTCCAGGACATATTTGTATCTACACCTTCACTAGCCCTCCTGGAATGACACAGTAACACAGGTTGGATCCAAGAATGACTTCATTCGAGCTAGGAGAGGGACACAGGCATCCTCAGTGCACTAAGGAGAGCATTTTGCATAGCACCCATGGTTCCTCTCCCCATGTCCACTATTACCATAACATTTGGCCAACTCACAGCCCAGTTCTGCCCATTACCAGCTTTCCCAGGGCTAGTAGCTTGGGGAGAAGAGGGGAATGAAGCTGAGCTCCTCAAATAGCCATGCTGGGTCCCTGGCATTCAGCCATCGTGCACATTTGGTGGAGAAAGTGCCATGGTCCCTGCACAGCAATGATGACCCCAAGCCCCTCTAGACTTCTGGTTGCAGTTCTTTCTGAGGGGCTACATGTGATTTTGCCCACATGACAACCATCCCCTGATGCCCCGGGTGACTACATTTGCCTACATGTGTTTTTTAGACCAAAGCTTGAATTCTGATCCAGCACCATCCTGGATCAAGGTATGCCCCAAATAAACATGGCAGAAAGAAGACAGAAGCCAGGAAGAAGCTAGAAGAGCATGGGTTAGAGTGTCCCTCATGCAGGTGCCCACACAGCAGAAGCTGCTGGTGGTGGTGCAGTGATGGTGTAGGAAGCAAAGGGTGACAGCTCTGGTGGCCAACAGACCTCCTTGGAGGCCCAGCAAACACCACATATTCAGAGCTTCAGCTTCCTTCTGCTTCTGAAGGTGCATTGATTCATCTTGTTCTCTTGGAGGACCTCCCTCTTAATTCCAGGCAATTCTGCCATGAAATGGAAGGATTTTAAAGCAAGGAAACCTTTTCCAAGGAGCATTTTCACCCCGCACACTGCAGTGTGGAGCCTGTTTAAACAGCAGTGTCAGCAATCATGAGAAACTGCTGCTGGTTGCAGAATGGGTAAATGGCTCTCCTCCCTTTTTTTGGAGAAAGAGCTTTGAGAAAGTGTTTTGTTGGGTCTTTTTTTTTTCTTTTAATAAATACCATTGATTTCCTGATTTAAAAGGGTTGCACTGCATAGTAATGTTTAACAGAGATGATGGGGAGAGAAGGGGGGGGTAAATCTTGTGAGGTTGCTCAATAAAAGAAGATGAAGTGAGAGCTGGAGAAAGTCTATTTTCCGCTTCGGCACTCAGCTGAACGTGCCTGGAGTGTTCAAAGGCAGTGACCCACAAGGGCTGCTGGCTGCCCAGTCCCACCAACTTGAGGTTTAGACCCCAGAGCTGTTGTTTCCCCAGGAAACGTGGTGGGGAGATGAGGGTAATATATAAAAGCAGCTGGATTAACTTCTCAATAGGTCTCCTCAAAGGGGTTGGCTATGGCTCTTCTTTGGGGTGGGAGATGTGGCGTGGGGAGGTTTCTGCCCCATCCTCTTCCCATCCATCAGGCTCCAGCACAGTTCCAATATCCTCCTCCATGACTCCTGCTGCTGTTTCCATTGGGGTCACGCAACATGGAGCAAAGCACAGGTCAGGATTTGCTCAGATCTGATGGAAACAGCCAGTTAAGGGTAACACTGGTCTAGTGGAAGGTGTCCCTGCTCATGGCAGGGGGGTTTGGAACTGGATGAGCTTTAAGGTCCCTTCCAACCCAAACCATTCTGTGATTCTTTGAGGAGAGACCTCCTTGGGTTTTTGGCCATTCCCCTCTGGGGAGAGGGCAGCAAGGTTGATGAAAAGGTGACAAGTAGCTGGAGATAACTGGCAGGTGACACCTCTTCCCCTGGCATGGGACAGCTTGGACAGTTATGTCCAATCGGGGTTTGTTTTGCCATCTTCCATCTCCTGCAGAAACTATCCAAACAGCATCTGAGAGCACTGGATGGAGCATTTCAGCTTAGAAGCACCAAGGAGAAAAGCAGCAAAAATACCTTATGAATCCTGGAAATCAAAGCTAGATCCTCCTCTCCTTTCCTCCACACCGTGGTGACCTCCACACACACCAGGTTTTCACATTAACAATAGTAAAAATACCTTCTTAGCTAAACTTAAAAACCTTTCCAAGCAGAAAGTTACAGTCAGATGGTGGTTGTGAAGATCATCTCCAGCCAGTCTCTTTCTTCCTCTCCAAGAGACCCAGTTTGGGGGGGGATTTATGTTTTTGCTTGCTTTGTTGCAAACAACAAAGGAGGGTTTGCTGCCCACCCCTAATCTCTCCTTCTTGCAAGAAATGCCAAGAGCGCAGTGAAGGTTTGGGGTGGATAACTCTGAAGGAGAGTTTTGCTGGAGATTACTGCTCATCAGAGGTCTACGTGAAACTAACGGCTCTGCTTCAACCCCAGCTGCCTCCTCACTGAGCTTCTGAGCCTTTGATAGCATCACCTGGGCATGCACCAGCTGAGAAGCATCACAATGTGAATCCTACTTGAAGAAATGAATAATACAGTTGAAAGGGAAAAAAGCTAAAAGGGAGGTAAGTAAGATGGTCAAACAGTCATTGGGTACAAGTCCAGAGACAGCGAACACCTCAAAACCATCATCAGCTTCTTTCTGCCACCTCTGTCCAGTTTAAGCCTCAGCTTTTAAATCAGCCACCTTGCTTCTTGCTGGAGGAATCCCTCACCATGTGTGGCACGGAGACACAATTGCCCACCAAACAGGTATCATAGTTTTTAAGGATTTTTTGCAGTTTCTTCACCCTACATTTAGAGCATTCATGAGACAATGCTCGTTAATCTGTCTTCCCATAACGGAGGTGAAAGGTCTTACTCTGTAGGATTACATGGTGGAGTTAAAGGCAATATTTCCAGGTGGGCAGGTGGATATTACAGACAAGGAGATCAATAGATGGAAAAGGAGGGGGAGGAGTGGAAAAAAAAAGGCTTAGGAAGTTGATAGATCAATGGATTGACTGCTTGGCTAGCAGCCAGGGCTGCATTCCTCAGGTTACTCACACTCAGGCTGGATTTTTTTTTTCCAGGAGGTTATTCACATTGCAAAGTGCTCCTCAGCATGACTGGGAACTGAGACAAAGAAAACAAAGATCTCAGCCTGAGGTCACACATCCCCTGGGAGCCTCTTGGTTTTATGGCAGGATAAATTCTTCAAGCAGATCCCTGTTGCCTCTGGGCTGATACCATTTCACTGCCTCCAGCTGATTTGCTTTGCTCTTGCAGGAACAAGGACCGTGGCTGACCACAGCAGGAGTGAGCAAGGGAAGAAGAGCTTGAGCATGGGACTTGTGTGTCCCCATGCACCTTAGGACCTCCTGACCATGTCAATCTGCTCTTCCAACCCCATGCAACCCCACAGAGACCCCTCCAGGACCTACAGCTTAAGTCTATACCCCCTCTGCCCTCATCAGGAGTCACCCTCAATGGGGTACCACAAGCTCATCATAAAAGATGACCCTTAGGGGTTATGCTTGTACAAAGCCTCCTGTGATGAGGATGGGCCCTGAATCTCCCTTATAGTCTCTTGACATGACTGTGATGCAAATACCAGCTGCCTTCTTGTGCTGACAGTCCCGGCTGAAAGGGATGGAGCCACCATAAATCTCAGCTTCAGTTTCCATTAAGCGAGTTAAACCCTTCCCAAATTTCCTCCTGCCATTTTCATGCTGCTGAAATGGTGCAACCAGATAGGCATCTTGATTCAGACTATTTTTGTCTCCCAGGTCTTATGTGCAGCACTTGCTGAGCTGTTTGGACATAGAAGCAAGTGTGTTGTGACAGACAGACACCTCCCTAAACAGACAGCACTGGCATAATTTGCCATTTTACTATATGCCTTTTTTTTTTTTACCTCTCTACAAACTTGTTCTCTGTTGCAATCGTATTTTATGCCCATCATAAACTGGTGTGAATGGTTAAGCAAGAGATAATTGGCTCCCTGTATCCATCTAGACAGGTTTTATGGACCAACTGTACAAACAAAATCAGTTGATGAGGTGCTGAGGGGTAGGTTGATAGGCAAGTTGTACAAACAGGAGGGATCTACAAGTCCCTGAAAGGAGGGTGGAGAGAGGTGGGGGTGGGTCTGTTCAACCAAGGAACAAGTGAGAGGACAAGAAGAAATGGCCTCAAGTTGCACCAAGGGCAGTTGAGATGGGATGTGAGGAAGAATTTCTTTGCTGAAAGGGTTCTGAGGCATTGGAAGGGGTTGCCCAGGGCAGTGGTGGGGTCCCCATCCCTGGAGGGATTGAAGAGTCGTGTAGACATAGTGCTGAGGGACATGGGTTAGTGGGGGACTTGGCAGAGTTGGGTTCATGGTTGGACTCAATGATCTTAAAGGTCTTTTCTAATCCAGGCAATTCTGGGATTCTGTGACCAGGCCGTGGCAGCAGTGAAACCTTCCCAGAAAGCACTTATCCATGGCACAAAGTCATAAAGTGGCCCCTGCCACCAGGATGTCTTGGTGACTCTGGCCCACTTGCACCACTCCTTTCTCTGGGGCACTGCAAGATGCTCCCACTGAAGCTCCTGTGGATGCAGCTAAACCCATTTTGGATGTTTGTCTTTGTTCCTCACACTCACCCAGAAGTCCCTGAGGCATCTGTGCTCCCTCAAGACACAGGGGTAAGATGATTTATGGACAGAGAATTGGAGAATCTGAGCCAGAGGCGCCCATTCCCCAGACAGCACAAGAACATTTACCCGGAAGCAGGGCAAGAGTACCCAGTCCCCAAGCTGGAGCCCTCAGCAGCCAGCCAACAAGTTCCATGGGAGGATTTGAACTCAAATCTCAATTTTTACATGAATTTCCTACAATAAACTGCCTTCCTTCCACTCGAAGGTGAAGCCTGAGATGAACACATCACCCACCTTTCACCATCACCCGTACCACCTCCCAGGCACTGCAGCAAGCTCAAAACATCACTCATCCCAGCAAACAGTGGGACTCAGCAGCTACACTCACCCATCCTTCCCCCACTCCCCTGACGGGCTTTCCCAATTATGCAGTCCTGTTCCCTGCCAGCTATGAAATGATCTCCCCAGGGGAAGTCCTCTTCCAAAGCACAGACCTGAAAAGTCCTCAAATTATATCTTTGCTCTGGCTCCCTCCAGCTGTGGTTCCAGGTCTGCTCTCCACCGTGGATGCAAAGCCTTGTGTGGTGACAGGGTGACTTTTCCTATAGAGAAGGGGACATCATAGCAACTTTTGATATGGGCAGATAGTGATAGGACAAGGGGAAACGGTTTTAAATTAAGAGAGGGGAGATTTAGGTTGGATATTAGGAGGAAATTTTTCACCCAGAGGGTGGTGAGACACTGGCCCAGGTTGCCCAGAGAAGCTGTGGCTGCTCCTCCCTGGAAGTGTTGAAGGCCAGGTTGGATGAGGCTTTGAGCAACCTGGTCTAGTGGAAGGTGTCCCTGCTGCTGGCAGGGGGGTTGGAACTGGATGATCTTTAAGGTCCCTTCCAACCCAAACCATTCTATGATTCTATAATTCTATGATCACGCCTGCACTGTTGCCTGGAGCAGGGGTCCACATGGCCAGACAAGGGAATC
>NW_010300163.1:31838-33983 GCF_000700745.2 Antrostomus carolinensis | reverse complement strand
CTGCAATCTGGAATGAGCAGGGACAGAGGAACAAATTTGGTGGGGAGGCACTATTTGGGCAGAGAGATCTCAGAAAGGCTGAAACATGAGACAAGCCAAGCTTGGGAAAGCAAGGTGGAAAAAGCAGACAAACTTTCCAGCACATAAACCCTCTTTCAGCTACGAACCCGACTGCACCAATATTTAAGACCAGGGAGAACTGACAGAGCTGCTCCAGTGAGAAACCCCTGAGTAGCTGATATTCAAACAGCCTCTGGAGAGGAAATATCACCCCAACCATTCCCAGTCCTGCACTGGATAAACATCATACCCTCAGCCATGCTGAGGACAGTGCCAGGACCTGCAAGTGAGGACATGTCTCCATATTCTTGTGCCTTCAAACAACCCCAAGCATCTCCTGACCCAACACATCTCCCCATGCACAACATGACCTGATGCTCCTTGGGGAACTGGAGAAGAGATGTCTGCAGAAGGGGCCACATTGGTGAAGTATTGGGGACCCCAAACAGCATCATCCATCCCCCTTTTGCTCCTCCTGACGTGTGCAACAACACGATGCATGGAGCAATTTCTGCAGACTCTTTTCTACAAACCAACCTCTTTTTTAGAGCCTCACAGAGTTTTCAGACACCCCATGAATCATCTGCCTGGTGGCTAATTTTCTTCTCTCCCCGGAAGAAAGGCTTTTTTTTTTTGTAATTCTTGATTGCAAGCAGAAATTACATTATTTTGGGTCTACGATGGATATCAGCCAAACAAAATTGTTAATCATCGCTGTTCCCCTGAGAGACATCATTTCAGCTTCTACAGGGGGAGGTGGGAATGGGGTGGATGGATAATGAAGGTTCTCAGTCACCGTAACCGCTGGTGCTACTGAAGCATAAAAACCTGGGTTGTGTCATTTGTTGCTGGGTCAGGAAAGGAGCAGATCCACAATTCAGAGCTGCATGCACGTGGTTTACACCCGAGTGGTCACTGCCTTCATGGCAACGCTACAACCTTTGCAGAACCAAGCCTGGCCCAGCTGTAGGAAAGCAGAATCTCACCCTGAAGTATGTAACTTCTCCCCTTGAAATCATCTGACTTCCCCAGCCAGAAACACTCTCAGACCAACCCTTTCTGCTGCTTCTCCCACAGCCCACTGAAATATTCATTTTGTCTGAAGTCATATGGAGTCCCTGCTCATGGCAGGGGGGGTGGAACTGGATGATCTTTAAGGTCCCTTCCAACCCAAACCGTTTTATGACTCTATAACCAGCCCCAGGGGTATCTGCACCCGTTGTATCTGACCATCACTGTCCCCTTTGATCCAGGACCTGCTTCAGAACTCACTATTTTACCAGCATCCATCTCACACAATCCAATTGAACAAGATTAGAAGGAAAATACAGCTCCTTATTCCACTGGTGGGAAGTTTACCAGGGTCAAATTCTGCCCATTTCAGTGCTCAGACCTCCTTGTTGCATCAAAGGAGGCAACAGGAATTCATTTCCTCTCAGAAAGCCTCAAAAAAAACCCCAAAACAACCCCACCATGTGCTACACGCGACAGCATTTCTTCACAACCTCTCCCTGCCTCTGAGACCAGCTGATGCCCCTGAGCTATGTCCCATCACAAGAAGTGCAAATTCACCCCAAAATTCAGATTTCAGACAGGATTTGGGCACCTCAGGCACTTCTGAGAGACCATCAAGGAGTTCGTTTGTACAATGCATGGGGAAGCTGGGAGGCAATTTGTAGCCAGGGGAGCTGCCACCTCCTTGAGCTCCCCACCACCCTCAGCCCACTCTGACACCTTTCACACTGCGGAGCATTTAACTGCAACCCGAGAATGGAGAGAGCAGAAAAAACCACAACAGAGCATAAAAAATCCGGTATCTGGGCAGAGGGACAGATGGAGGGCTAGCTACAGTGCTGCTTACCTGGGCAAAGCTGCCCCACGTTGACTTCTCCCCATGGGTTAGAGGTTCCTACGGTCCCAGAAACGTGTGTTCGTGTCGTCCAGGCTGCAGTGAAACTCCCTGCACGCTTGGAAGAAGAAGAAGAAGTTATGAAGCAGGAGGAGGGGCCGCTCCGGGCATCCCCCCCTCCACCTCTGACTACTTCTCCGTGGGCCGGCAGCTGGGAATGGGGTTGGTGGAGGGGA
>NW_010300163.1:27554-31805 GCF_000700745.2 Antrostomus carolinensis | reverse complement strand
GAATGTGGGAGAAAAGAGGGGGGAGAAAGGGAGGAGAGGGAAGAAAATAAATCTTTACCTTGTGGGCATGAAATAATAATAAAATAATTGGGATGTTTGTAAAGGAAGGGGCCGGCTTGGGGAAAGGGTTGGGAGGGGGAGAGAAAGTCTCTGTTTCCAGGGGGCTAAAGGGTTTAGGCTGGTTATCAGTCCCTGGAGAGGATGGGAAACACCAGAAGTGGGGTGCAAAAGTAATTTATGGTTCAAATATAGGGATCTGACATTGCTGTGTGGGTGCTGGAAGGGTATGGAGGGGCAGGAGTCAAGACATCTCAGATGAAATCGTCATTGCACTTTATTTGTCTTATCTCAAACAGCAGAGAGCTTTCTAAGAGATGGAGAACATCAGCATTGCTAGTAACAGGCAACAAGAAACTGAGGCACAATGAAGAGAATTCAGGTGTCTTTGGTGTCCAGTCTCTGGGTTCAAACATCTGGGAAATGACCTTAAAAGGGATAAAGTGCCACATTTGCCTGCTTGGCATGGGGATGGTGGGATGACCACAAAGCTCTGGGTGAGATGGACAGGCTCTTTTTGCAGAGCTGGGAATGGGTGATATGCTGGAAGATGAGAAAGGAGATCAGCCCCAAAGAGGTTCACAGGAGCATATCAGACATCCCATCCTCACACCAGTACAGGGACCCCCAATTCCAACCACCTCCTGTACCCATCAAAGCCAGAGGAGCTGCACCCCATGGCAGCCAGCCCACCCCCTCCAGCCATCCCTAGGGCTTACACCATACAAACAGAGGAGATTTCATCTCAGAAGATGCTCAGAGGAAGAAATAGGGACCCCACAACTCAAACTGCAAGCAGTTTTGCTTCTCAAAGTAGGAGATCACCCAGGTCTCCCCACACTGTTGGTTATTTTGCAGTGCCCAGGGTATCAGGAACCCTATGAAGAACAGATCTCACTAGGGTAGGTACTATCCAGCCCTGCAGCTAGAGATCCTCTCACCAAGACATAAACAGGTCAAAAAGGTCAAAGACAGAAAGGAAGAGTAAAAGACAGGAGGCCCCAGGGTGAACAGGAGCACACAGGCTTGAGATGCAAAGTGTGAGGGAATCCCAGCCCCATCCCAACCCTGGAGGTCCTGGTAAAGCCAAAAGCAACGGAAGAGTGAACAAGATGTACGAAGTGTCCTCAGGGCTCCACATTTTATTACTGCTTATGGGACCATCACAGCCTCATTAATAAAGAAAAAAAGAATTTTAAAAGTCTCAAAGGGCTCCTAAAAGATATTCAAATTATTAATCAGCTCCTGCTTCCAGGTGTTTCGGCACAGGTTTAAACGTAAGGATAGGTGCAGTACAGCTCTTCTCAATGCTCCCACCAGCTTGTGCCTGAAGGGAAAACACTTCGGCTGATGTTTCTCCATTCCGCCAAAACATCCCAGGAATTAACTGCTTCGTGTCCATAGATACTCAGAATTTTGTCCTCCCACTCAGACCATTTCTGCCCCAAAACATCACCTGAAGGATTGCACAGCAGTTTTAAGAAGGAGTGCCTGTAGGTCACAGACTTCAGAGGAGTGCACCATAAAGCTCAGGCTTAACAATTGAGTCTAATTGAACCATATAAAACTCCTAAATCCCTGAATACCTCGTTATCGGGCTGAATAAACTTAATTGCAATTGTATCTGCATTCAGCAATTAAATCTATTTACAGCCTTGGAGTGGGACAATCAGGAGATGTTTGTGCCATGGCAGCTCAAATGCATTTCCAGCAGGAGCAGGGTTCTGATTGTCACTTGGAGGTGTCCAAATTGGTGTCAGGCCACCAGGTTTTGGTTTTAATCCAGGTCCTTCAGGGTTTCTCCTGGGCATATTTGGCTTCTTGTTGTTCAGTAGAAATGCAAGGAGCAACACAATGAGCTCTCTTGCCCTTTATTGTTGACAGGATCACTAAGGAGAAGACAATTTGCAGCATGATGGAGGTCAGAGTCTCATGGTGCCAAAGAGGTTGGCTGTCCTACGTGTCCAGACTTCATGGTTGGCTTCTCAGTTGTCTAATAAAAAGTGAACACACAGTGAAATGTCGTGTTGCACCATTCACAGCAGATTCCTCTTCAATATGCAAAGTGTTGAGCTTTTCCCTCAGTTATGGGATTTTTCTCCTCAAACTCTGCCAATTTAGTCTCTCAAAATCATGCAAATATGAATTTTCTAAAGCAGAGATATCCCCACACCACACACCAACTTCATTGGATAGACCTTGTTCCTTCTGGTAGCCAAAGATTTCTCAGCCTAAATAACCCACCAGGCTATGACAGCAGGGATCAAGGAGGATGACAATTAAATGGTGGGCAGAAAAAAATCCTATTTTCTAAACTCATGTTTAATTATGACACCTCAAAAGAGATCTAGTCAAGTAATTTGGATAGACAAGTCTGCACTCAACAGGAGCAGACCCGTCACACTCACATGCCTTACACTGGCTTCAGCTAGTGTCTTGGGGATTGTACCTGTAACATGTTTTGTGTTCAAGCATGGCAAGGCTGAGGAAGAAGCTCACAAACTTGTACCACCTGATTGATCTAAGTGCTACAAAGAGGTGCTAGCTGAGGTGGAAGAGCAGCGCTGCTGGGTTGATAACCTCAGCACCAGGGCAACTCAGTTTTCCCATGCTCAAGGTCATAGAACCATAGAATCATGGAATGGTTTGGGTTGGAAGGGACCTTTCAAGGTCATCTAGTCCAACCCCCCTGCACTGAGCAGGGACATCTTCAACCAGATCAAGTTGCTCAGAGCCCCGTTGAACCTGACCTTGAATGTTTCCAGGGATGGGGCTTCTACCACCTCTCTGGGCAACCCATGCCAGCGTCTCACCAACCTCACTGTGAAAAATTTCTTCCTTACATCTAGTCTGAATCTCCCCTCTTTTAGTTTAAAACCATCACCCCTTGTCCTGTCACTACAGGCCCTGCTAAAAAGTCTGTCCCCAACTTTCTTATAAGCCCCCTCCAAGTATTGGAAGGTGCAATAAGGTCTTCTTGGAGCCTTCTCTTCTCCAGTCCACAAAGAGGACAATCTCAAGAAATGAGAAGAAACCAAGGGTGTCCAGAACCTCCAGCGCAGTGTTGGGGTTGTTGAGATGAGGCTCATTTAGCCCATAACCTGCTTGTGTGATGGTCCAGTCCCCAAGGAACCAGTTTCAGGCCAAATTATTGTTTCAGGTCAGGTTGTTGAGCACTAGATGGGTGTGATGTGAACACCTGGAGCTGAATGGCACTGTATAGTGTCACCAAACCCTAGAGCCAAACAAACTCCATCAAAAGAAGGACGGGGCAGGGATGAAGAATGAAATTAGTTCTTTACTTGTCATAAAAAAAAAAAGGGGGGGGGGGGGGGGAAAATGGGAAGGGGAAAAATACCAAACTCAGGCCAATTGCAAATCATAAAAATAAACTGCACTGAAGCTTATTTGGTAGATTTCCAAGTGAGGCTTCTCAGCTACTCAGGCAATCAGCAATATTTTAAAGCAATCAAGTAAGAGTAAAGGAAGGCAAACAAAGAGGATCATTCATCTGCAATCGTCACTTGCCTTGATGCCAACTGTTTCTGGAGAGGAAAGACTTTCCATTTTCTAAAGTTCAGGCTTAATATTTAGCAAAAATTTCTTGGCAAGCACACATAATTCATCAGATAAAAGAGAGGAAAGCTTCAGCAATGTTTTCTTACCCTGATCACCTCCTGCCTTCAAAACCTATAGAAAGGAAACCAGCCCTTGTTTCTCATGCCCTTGTCCTTCATGAACCCAAGGCCTGGAAAGCAGTGATGGGGACAGTGCAGACACACCGAGGCCCTGGATACGTTCCCTGGAGGCAAACAAGAGCTTGAATGAAGATGCTACATGAGCTTTCATTCAGACCAGTTGTACCTTGAGGATTTACAGTTCCCAGGATGGTTCTTATCATTCCCACTTCAAGATAAATGCTCTTCTTTGATAACCCCAGCCCCAAAATCACTGGTGTAGCTTTTCTTCTTGACCAAAATTAGAAGCCCAGTTGTTTTCCCACTTTGCCAATCACCTCTGGCAGGTCTCTCCCCTCTGTCCCTGTTTATCCACCACTTTGTTCTTCCTGCATGAAGGTCCTTAACAGCTTCTTTTTTGGCCACTCCCTCCTTTTCTCTAACTGCCATTTCCCATCTTCCTAGGACACCTCAACACCTCCATCGAACTGCACAGTCCTCCAGAAAGACCCACCAC
>NW_010300163.1:16052-27535 GCF_000700745.2 Antrostomus carolinensis | reverse complement strand
GAATAAGGACACTGATGGCATGCCATAGCTCCAAATGAGGAGAAAACCAGCTGCAAACATTGGGACTCATCTCCACTGACTTCACCTCTTGAGAGTCATGCACGCTGAGCTTGATTCAAATGAAAGCACACTGTGGCATCTAATGACACCTGAGATGACTTTAGCTATCTGTGACATTGACTTGGTCACTTCATCCATGGTTCTTTGTACCTTTGCACAGCCAGACTTTTCAAGAAGCACCTGAACAGAAATAAACCTTCTTCTTATTTCATCTTCAACCCATCTCTCTAGAAGTGCCAACAAAGACTAGGCAAAGAAGGAGGACATAGAAATGGAGACAATCTGAGCTTGCAGAGGACAGTCTACTCCTTTCTGGGTGAAGCCTTGTGGGATCACCTCCAAAGTATGAGGTGACACTGAGAAATGAGATGACCCAGGACTTCTGCAACAGAGGCACTAAATACCCCACAGAGACTCAATACCCTCAGCAAAGCTGGCAGGAGGGTTATAGACCTTTAATAGTGACCATACCCAGAGTAGCTGCATCTCAGCTCCCATCCTCTTCCACCAGCACCTGGGAGAGTTGTTAACTTGAACCACTTCCATAGAATCATAGAATCATTTTGGTTGGAAAAAGACTTTTAAGATCATCAAGTCCAACCAAAAGGTGATACAGCTGGTTTCACCAGTCCTGTTTGTCCCCAGCATCTCAGAAGAGCTATTATATGTGTAAATTTTAACTCTTTTCAAACAAAACCAGTCCAGGCAGTAACAACTTATTTAACCTTACTAGAAGACTCATTAGCCAGCATAATACAGCCAGCAGAGGCTGATGTCCACAGCTGAGCAGATGTGGGTGCTGAAGATGGGGCAGGTCTACACATCTTTGACAAATTATGATTGTGGTGGCTTTCCTAAGTCCATGTACTTTTGGAAATGACCCAAGTATTAATGCTACAGTTTGTACCAAGGTGGAAAAAAAGTGTATGGAAAACCTGGGGAGCTGCTTGACCTCACTGCAACCACACAGTGACCTCATAGTGATCTCACAGTGACCTCAGCAGGAGATGACACTGCATATACCCTGTCCCACAACCCTTTGCAGATTCTGAAAGCCACAGGTAAGGGCTCAAAAATGTGAGATAGGGGTTAGACCAACTTTTGGTGTGGGGTGAAGGGTTTGCTGGGTGGAGAGGAAGGAAAGCACCAGCTTCTCTCCATGCCCATCTCCTGCTGGGTCACAACAGCCATGGGTTTTGCAGCCAGTCTGGTGTCTGCTCAAACAGGAGCACAGGGATGGACAGAAAGCACCAGGACACATCAGAGCCCACTTTTACCTCCCTGCTCTGTCTCAGCTTTGGCAAATCATCTTATTTTGCTGTACCTTGATTTCTCCAGGGGTGGAACAAAGATTATTTAGCTTCCTTTGGATGCACACCAAATTCTCTTAATGAAAAACACAGAGGTGAAACATGGAGCATTGCTTAGAGAGAAGAAAATACACACATGTACAGGTGTAAATGGGATTACATGAAGAAGGTTCTCCTGACCGCAGCAGTTTTAACTGGTTCTCCCTGTAGACATGTTTCACCTTTTCATTTATTTATTACCATGCCAAGATTTGCTCATTTTGCAAATTAAAATGCCAGTAGCAACACAAAAGATTGAACCAATACCCAAAGAGACACCAGCAGCCCCCCTTAAAACAGTGATATGGTTTTGGAGGAGAAGGGGATTGTTTCAATTCTTTGGAAGAAGTGATTAAAGAATGAGAAGATACGACCAAACCTACTTCTCTACACAGTCAGCAGCAATGAGCCACATTTGATCTCCAGCGTGAAACCAAGCCCAGCCACTCACCACGGGATATCAGGGCAAACCTGTACAGAGAGATTAGTTAAAGGAGGCAGAGGTTTGGCATGTGACACCAGGACTTATCAAAGCATGACCCTCATTCTGTGCCCTATACAGAATATATTGTAAACAACTTGAAATGTTCCCACTCTGTATTATTCATCAACTTAAAAAAAAAAAAAAAGAAATAAAAAGAAATCATGCAAACAATCTCCTTTTAATTATCATAAAAACAATCTCCATTAATACCTTTTAGCTCTTTTAAATTTAGAATGACATAAATCTCACAGGAAGGCGGTCTTTGTTTTTAAGAACCAGAAATAGCTGTTAGAGTATTGCACTGGGGACCATTAAATATGTGTGTCCAGGAAAATAAAGGCAAATCTATATCATACCATGCAGAACTGGAGGGCAAATCTTCTGGTAGCTCTGAACCAGTGGATATATCCCAGTGTAGTGTCCAGAGACACTGGCTCCAGAAATAAGAGTAGCACATCCACACTAATTGCCAGGTTGGGATGTGTTGGTTGCCAATTCCAGAGCTAACTGGGGATACTGGTACAGAGCTGCAGAGAAATTCAGAGATACAGTCCAAGAAGGATAGTGGACAGGTGGGAAAAATATTGCCAAGGATGAAAAAGTGACCTCATTTTGGTAACTAAGCACAGAAGCAGACTGAGCTCTGAATTTCCAACCCACCAGCCATGCCCTCTTCTCTCATCTATGCAATGCTTTTTGGACCAAGAGGTCCTGGCCAAGGTCCTGGTGCACACTCCCAGTGGAGTCCTCCTAGCAAAGGTGACCACTATGGGAAGCAAAATGCCCAAAAAGAGAAGTTCAAGAGAATTTGTGCTCTTGAGACAGCTATGCATCGTGGTTGCAGAAACCACTGATGCTGCTGGACTGTGGCAGCATGATCTGGACTCATCCCATTTCAATGAGGAGTCCAGTTCATGAGCTTAGTTGCTGCCAGGACTGCTGTTCAGTTGGGGTCATTCTATCACGGGGGCAGGACAAATCTGGGTAAAATTCTGCTGTTTAAAAAAAACCAAACCTTTAACTTTAGGTTAAAAAAAATCAGAAGAGTTGAAATATTTAAAGTTTTATCCATGTGATACATATCCACTTGCCATTTCAAAGTACATTTTTTTGAGTCCAGGACAGGGAAATCTATCATTTGTAGATGTTCCCAGCAAGCTGCTCTATCCTGAAACACCAAGAGGATGCTGGTCTCAGAAAATATTCTCCTGCAGCACATCACCACCCAGCAGAGAAGCTGTTAACACAGCACTATTTGCAAGTGGTGCCTTTGCCCCTCGCTGTTGTACAAAAGTCTTCCTTGCAGAGTTAAGGAACTGAGGCTGATTAGTTTCCCACTCCGGTTGAAGATTAAGACTATTTTTCCCATCTCTCCTGAAAGCTGTTTTCTCAGGCTGTTTTACACTATGAGCTCATTTTAGTCTGGCAAGCAGAATCCAGATAGTATTACGTTCCAGGAACGGATATGATTTGCAATTCAGTGCATTAAGGGACGATGATAATTGCAGAGCAGGGTGACCCTTTCCTTACAATTCAGCAGCAATTTTGCCTGTCCTGCTTTTGGTAATAGAATCAAATCACGTGTAGCCGCTTCTATCGAGCAATTTGCAGTTAGTAAAAGAAAATTTGTTCAAAATTTGCCTCTTCCCCTTTTTTTACCATTTACTAAAAGAGGAAATAAACCAAAGAAAAGCTTTCAAAGAACTTAAATGTGGTTAAGCCTGTGAGTACCTAGAAGTTAAGCTTAAAAGTACCAACCAGACAACAAAGTGCAGAGACACAACTAAAAAAACTTCCCTTTGCCCACGTCTATGCAAACACTGCAATAATCTCTGCTTTAAATATGCAGAAATATTCTGTATTTTAAGCAAAACAGCATTAAATAGATGTATGTTGTATACAGATGGAGAGATTAAGGGTTTAGCTCCATGAGCAAATTACTCTGGTTTAATAAAACAAAATGCATAACGAGAGAGGAAGCCTTTCAGCAAGAAAATGCTCTTAGGCCAGGATATATGCAAGAGGAAAAATTGACATTTTTTTTTTAGGCAAAGAAGAGGTATGAGCTCATCTGCTTTAAATCACACTGGCCATGGGCAGTGCAGGACCATGTATGGGGGAATACACATTATTTTGGCTCAGCTGATGCCCAGCAACTTGTTAAGACATTGGGTTTGGTGCCTTTGCCTAAAAACAGGCATTTTGTGCCATAAGAGATGCCACAGGGCAGGTGAGACATGCACGTGGCTTGTAGTTATATCTCAGGAATTAGGGGAGACCTCCACCCTCCTGCAGAGACATTTGGAAGCCTGGAGAGATAATCCAGAACCTGAAAATAGGTTAAATATTTACATGTTCAGGCCGCTGAAGCCATCCCCATGTCTGACCTCTGCGGCACTGGGATTGCTGACAGCTAATCCTCCAGTCTGGCATGTCCTACATCATCACCATCGATGGATCACAGGTGTCTGTCATGTTGTTGTGGGCACTAGTGCTCTTTTAATCCATTAAAACAAAAAAACAATGAAGCCCATGTTTCCAAAAAATCCTTACCACTGGATGTTGAACGTTAATGACTGAGCAGCAGCCACAAGGAGCATCCCTGGAGATGGGACACATGACATCTCCTGCAGAAAGGCACCAGTGGATCACGGGTGTCCTCACATGTGCATGTGTGTCACGCAGGAGCAGTGTCCACAACCTCTTTATCTAGTGGTATCTCACCCTGTTCCCTAAGAGGATTTCAAATTTTAAGCCATTTCAAAATTTCCCTGCCTGCAAATCAGAGCTTTCCAAAAGAAATGTGTACAGAGCACAGCTTGAAACATCTCCATTTTTCCTTAAAGAAGAACATCATCCAGCAAATTCTCCTCTTTGATAAAAGACTTCATCCTTGAGTCATTGGAAAGCAAATAAATGAAAATGATCCTTTCAGAGAGCAGCCCTGCAGAACTCTCACTGTCCTCTTTGCAGCATCTAAACTCCTGAGTGCCATGCTCTGAGGTGTTACAGAGCCACTTTCGTTTCTAAAAATGTGCTCTTTTCAAGACAACCTCATCATCTCGGGTGGTCTGAGTTCTAATTTTCGATGTCTGGAAGCCAGTAAGAGACTCAGTTACAGGGCAGAGAAGGACAGATCTCACCCAGGGCACTGGATATATTCTGAGGGTCCTATTAAGCTCCATTAGCACAAGTTACCCAAGGGGTTGGTGGGAGAGGAGATGGACGTGCAGCCCATCTTCTCCATGGGGCCCTAGGAGCACAGCTAAAGGACTGATCAGATGTCACTGAATCATAAAAATCACAGTTTAGGTTGGGAAAAGAGCCCCAGAGGACCGATTGTCTGATCCCTTCTCCAAGCTGAATAGACCCAAACCTCCAAGCATGTCCCTGTATGTCATTCTCTGCAGCCCCCAACCATCACAGTGGTCTCCACTGGACTTCCTTCCAGGCTGTTCAGCCTGGAGAAGAGAAGGCTCTGGGGAGATCTTATAGCGGCCTCCCAGTACCTGAAGGGGCTACAAGAAAGCTGGGGAAGGACTTTTCATAAGGGCAGTTAATGACAAAACAAGGGGAAATGGGTTTAAACTGAAAGAGAGGAGGTTTAGATGAGATATTAGGAAGAAGTTCTTCACTGTGAGGGTGGTCAGACACTGGAACAGGTTGACCAAGGGAGTTGTGGATGCTCCTCCCTGGAAGTGTTGAAGGCCAGGCTGGATGAGGCTTTGAGCAACCTGGTCTAGTGGAAGGTGTCCCTGCTGCTGGCAGGGGGGTTGGAACTGGATGAGCTTTAAGGTCCCTTCCAACCCAAACCAGTCTGGGATTCTATATCAATAAACTTCCTGTACTGGGGAACCCAAAATTGGACATTACATTCCAAATGCCACCTCACATGTGCCAGACAGAGGGAAGGATCTACTCCCTGGCCCTGTTGGCTTCACTCTTTACCAATGCAGCTTGAGATGCAATCAGCCTTATTGGCTTCAAGGACACACTGCTGAGCACAGCGTCCACCCCTCCTTGCTCACTTTGCAGGATGTTTTTTCTGAACCTTTCAATGCATATTTCTTGGAAAGGTGGCGTGTGCTGGTGTGTTTTATCTCAGCCCAGGGCTCCTCATTCACAGAGATCACATTTTACATCAGCTCCTTCGCCCTCGAGCAGCAGATGCTGCCTGTACTTGACAAGCTTTCCATCCATACCTGTCCCACGCCAGCTTAAAATTACAGCTGTGAAACTCAATTTGGAGACGTGGGAAGAAACAGAGGAGCTCCTGGGCTTTTTTATATTTAATGTTGCTCCACAAGTCCATTTATCTTCCCTGTCAAGCCACATATTTCAGCAGCATGCAGCCCCTGCCATTCCTACACTGGAAAGTATTAAACACCTGATGACTCCAAGACCTCAGAGCCTTCTCATGTTCTCAGACATATGGATGGAAGTGGTAGGAAGGGTCATACATCTCACTGTCTTCACATAAACCCCGGAGAAGAGCTGGGAAGTGACTCACCGAGAAGCCAGTCCCTGTGGGATGGGGAGGGCAGCTGCTTTTGACCACAAATTCGTGCAATGAATGCGGACTCAATCCAGCACCCACGACCGGGTGCACCCTGATTGCAACCAACAGATGTTCAGGTTTCACCAGATGAGGGTATGGTCCCCACTGGAAATATCTGAGCACCCCCCTCCCACCAGCAACTTAGAATCATAGAATCATAGAATGGTTTGGGTTGGAAGGGACCTTAAAGCTCATCCAGTTCCAACCCCCCTGCCATCAGCAGGGACACCTTCCACATGAACTTACACCAGGTTCATGCCCCACTTTGTTCATCATCAACACCAAAAAGTCTACTATTCCCACGCTAAATTTCATGGTAATCCCTGCACAGAGCTCTGCTTTTGAAGGAGAAGCACTAGATGTTTGAAATCACAGCCAGCCCCACCTCAGGACAACACACCACGACTTCCAGTCCACAGCAAAACTGCACAGCAAGGGAGGTGAGTCAAGATGATGACTGAAAGCAGAAGAACGAAACCCAGAAAAAAAATGTAAGGTTCAATATTTTAATATCTCACATCTTCCCTGTTCATTGTTTGGAGCACATGAACCGAATCAACCACTTCCAGCCTGTGCTGGGTCACAGGATGGCTGAGATATTTTCAACAGGCAGTGATCAAAACACAGCCTGTATGTACTTTCTTCTTGTAACCTTTCTGCTTGGCTTCAGGCTATTAAAGCAACCGTAGCCTGGCTCTGTGCTTGCCAAAGGGTTAGAATCATTGAATCACAGAATTGTAGTGATTGGAAAAGATCTTTAAGATCATCAAGTCCAACCATAAATCAAATACTACCAATTCCACCTCTAAACCATGTCCCCAAGCACCTTGTCTACCCGTCTTTTAAATACCACCAGGGATGGTGACTCCCCCCCCTCCCTGAGCAGCCTGTTCCAATGCTTGACAACCCTTTGGGTGGAGAAGTTTTCCCTCAGGTCCAATCTAAACTGCCCTTGGTGTAACTTGAGGCCATTTCCTCTTGTCCTGCCACTTGGTCCTTGGTTGAACAGACCCACCTCTCTCTACCCTCCTTGCAGGGAGTTGGACAGAGCCAGAAGGTCTCTCCTCAGCCTCCTTTTCTCCAGGCTCAACAACCCCAGTTCCCTCAGCTGCTCCTCAGCACACTTGTGTTGAGGGCTCCAAAACTGGACGCAGTATTCCAGGTGAGGTCTCACCAGAGGAGAGCAGAGGGACAGAATCATCTCTCTCAAAGCTGCTGGCCACACTTCTTTTGATGCAGCCCAGGATGGGGTTGGCTTTCTGGCCTGCAGATGCACATTGGTGGCTCATGTCCTGCTTTTTATCCACTGCTACCCCCAAGTCCTTTTCCTCAGGGCTGCTTTCTAGCACATCATCTCCTAGCCTGTATTGATGACAATGACCACAGCAGATCCTTAGAGTCATATATAAAACATACATGGTATATGGCTTTCTCTGGAGGTACACACATGCTGCCTGGAAGCCATCAGGATGCTCTACAACTCCTATCCCACTATGAACCTCCCCTTCCCACAAGCAATCTTGCATTCCCCTCCCCATCCCAACCTTGCTGTCTCGACCTCTGCCCTTCTCTTGCAGTGTCACCTGGAGCTGAAGGGACCATCCCTCAACTTTCTGCTAAAGACACCTGCAAAGACATCTCATATATCTCATCCATTCCTTGCTGCTGCTTCTAAAGGGCTCCAAGTCTTTCCTCAGCACCACAATCTCAACATGATTTGCCTGTGGGAACAAAGCCAATATGGTCACTCTATCCGTACATCAATAATTTTGGGCTTTTTGCCATCTTCCCTACAAAATTCCAAGCCAAATCTCACAGAAATCAACAGCCAGAGAGAGTCTGTGTCTCATCCCAAACATCTCAACTACAGGAAAAATCAGCATGTAGGTCCCAGAGAAACCCAGGTCAACAGTAAAGTCAATATCACTTGGGACACCACGGAGGGGAAATACCCCTTATTAAATTCCAGGTTAATTAGGAACCACTTGTTCAGTGAAATCCCACAATGTGGAAGGCACATGTGCATGTGCTGGCTGAAGAAAATGCTTTGAGATTTAAAAAAAAAATATATATATAAATAAATCCTCTAAACAGGAAGTTACTAAATAAATGAAATTAAGCTCAATTAGAAGAAACAGAGATCTCCTCCTTGGAAATAATACAGAACATATTTCACTGACTGTAGCTGAATGCTCTGCAGGAGGTACAGGGAAATACCCTGCTGAGATAAATTCCCTTGCCATCAGGACACCACAAGAAGATGGGACTGGGAAAGCTTGTATGGAGTCTCTGTTGTACTGGTCACACATCCCATTTCAATTACTGGCACCATTTGGTAGCCTGATTCACTCTCACGTCAGGTAATCAAACGCAGGTCAGATGTTAGAAACTGGAAACCTAGCAGTGAAGAGGTGGTAGGTCCCAAAACTACACAGGGACAGCAATGCAGAGAGCATAACATGATGTTTCCTCAATTGATGGCAGCATTTTGTGCTTCCTGGTATTGTGGTCTCTGTTAGGAACATCTAACCTAAAGCAGTTGGGCGGTTTTCACCAGATGAGGATGTGGTTACGGTGTGCACCTACTCTGTTCATCCAGCCTTTAGCAAGGCAATGGGGACACACTTGGTAGAAGCAGAAGTAAGACCTTCTCTAACTCAGATACAAAGGCTTGTCCCAATTTTGCAAGATGCTTCAAGTCAGATGCTTTGCTCTCTACAACTCCCTGCAAGGAGGGTGGAGAGAGGTGGGGGTGGGTCTGTTCAACCAAGGACCAAGTGACAGGACAAGAGGAAATGGCCTCAAGTTGTGCCAAGGGCAGTTGAGATGGGATGTGAGGAAGAATTTCTTTGCTGAAAGGGTTCTGAGGCATTGGAAGGGGTTGCCCAGGGCAGTGGTGGAGTCCCCATCCCTAAAGGGATTGAAGAGTCATGTAGACATAGTGCTGAGGGACATGGGTTAGTCATAGGGGACTTGTCAGTGTTGGGTTAATGATTAGACTCGATCATCTTAGGTTGCCCAGAGAAGCTGTGGCTGCTCCTCCCTGGAAGTGTTGAAGGCCAGGCTGGATGAGGCTTTGAGCAACCTGGTCTAGTGGAAGGTGTCCCTGCTGATGGCAGGAGGGTCGGAACTGGATTATCTTTAAGGTGCCTTCCAACCCAAACCATTCTATGACTCTATGATCTTAAAGGTCTCTTCCAATCAAGGCAATTCTGTGATTCGATGAAGTCGAGAATGTCATTGTCTTTCAGTTCTCAGCACTCACCACCCATAAAGCTCCACAGGTCTTAAAAATGACAGCAACTGGCAGATCAGAAGAGTAGGGGGTAAAATATGCAATAGATCATGGCTTGCTTGGAAAGTACCTTCATGAATTCACTGAACACAAAGAAACATCTTCTGAACATCTCCAGTCAGATGTGGTTAAATTACCAAGATCACCAAATTCTGCCCAAATTTTAGTGAGAGCTCTGATGGTTTGACCTTATCCATCAAGAGGTCAAAATGAATGGTGGCTGAAGGAAACCCTGTTTCCAGCAGGAAGAGATGTTGAAATGAGTGTAGTACGCCTGATCACTCAAAAATGGACCTGTCAGCTCAAAAGTAACTATCAACAGGCCAAGCCTGGAAGGTAGAATCCTGTCAAGTTGCCTCAGACATAATCCATATGTAATTTCCCTTAGAATCATAGAATGGTTTGGGTTGGAAGGGACCTTCAAGATCATCCAGTTCCAACCCCCCTGCCATCAGCAGGGACACCTTCCACTAGACCAGGTTGCTCAAAGCCTCATCCAGCCTGGCCTTCAACACTTCCAGGGAGGGGGCATCCAGAGCTTCTCTGGGCAACCTGGGCCAGTGTCTGACCACCCTCACAGTGAAGAACTTCTTCCTAATATCTCATCTAAACCTCCCCTCTTTCAGCTTAAAGCCATCTCCCCTTGTTCTATCATATTTTTCATTATTTAGAGAAGACTTTTAAAAAATTCTATGTCTCAGTTGAATTTTAAGTAAATTTAGAAGTTTATGCAATTTTGAGAACAGGCATAAAAGAAATGAGCATCTTTTTCATCTGAAGGGGGACAGGGAATGGAACCCTCCACCCTTCAGAGGTGTGTCAGTAGTCACTGGACTAAATGCAATCCCACAAATTGGTAATTAGCAACGTTGAAATTAGTATCCTTGCTGTCATGGACAATACCCACTGAACTTCACTCAGTCACAGATTGACCTGGAAAGACCACTACTGATGGCCAGTATGGCTAACACATCATGCAACACAAAGTCCACAAAGATGATGAAAGGGCTGGAGCATCTGCCTTCCAAGGAGAAGCTGAGAGAGCTGGGACTGTTCAGCCTGGAGAAGAGCAGCCTGAGAGGGGATCTGATCCATGTCTATAGATACCTGAAGTGCAGGGGCCAAATGGATGGGGCCGGGCTCTTCTCGGTGGTGCCCAGTGACAGGACAAGGGGCAATGGGCACAAACTGGAACACTGGGAGTTCCAGACAAACTTAAGGAGAAACTTCTTTCCTGTGAGGGTGTTGGAGCCCTGGGACAGGCTGCCCAGAGAGGGTGTGGAGTCTCCATCTCTGGAGATGTTCAAACCCACCTGGACACTTTAGGGAACCTGCTTTGTCACGGGTGTTGGACTGGATGATCTCTTGAGGTTCCTTCCAACCCCAATCATTCTGTGATACCATTCTGTGATAACACGGTCGCACCACTGTCCAGCTGTCCCATCCCTGCTCCCTCTTGGGCTTCTACTGACCACAGGCTTATGTCGCAGTAGGAAGCATCAAATCCCTTCCACTAAAGCTGGTTAAGGTGGGTTAGGCTGGGCTAAACCCACCATGAATCTGCAGGAGGGCATCCTGCTTGGAGATGTCTAACCTGGTGGCGATGATAAAGCAGGATAAAACACTACACTTTGGGGCTATGGAGGATCATTCCCAAACCTTTAGGCACTTTGGTGCTGACATCCTTTGCAGGCTAAGAGCTAACGAAGGATTTTTTTCCATAGTGGGAAAAAAAAA
>NW_010300163.1:4895-16034 GCF_000700745.2 Antrostomus carolinensis | reverse complement strand
CAGCAGGAAGCTCCTTGCTCTTGTAGTGAGGGTGTTCAAGAGGTGTATCTGCAGGACAGTGGTTTCCATGTGGGGTCCTAAGACTGCAGGTACAAATGGATGTGGGATTGCAAACCTAGAAGTGGGATCAGGAAAGGAAAATTGTGGGCAGCAGGAGGATACAAGGAGTAAGTGAGTGTACAGGGCAGTGCTGTGCATTTGAAGTCCTTTGTATTCTAGAAAGCAAGCAAAGACCTACCTAAAAATCATCACCATCATCAATTTTTTTTTTTTCTCAGATGAGAGTACCTACAATTTTCAAGGCAAGAAAAGATAAAGCTTTTTAGTGCATTCCAAAAGCAACTCCAATACTCAGACCTCTGCAAAGTGAGCAAAGAGGAGCCTGCCAAGGTTTACCTAGTGAAAGGACACCCCAGTGGTCAGATAACCAGGTTGGGTAGCTCTGCTCAGCACTATTCATGTTTTCCAGGAGCAAAAGGGAGCCCCAAAGCACATCAGATTCCTGTCATAGCTGCATTCACTCGAGATGTCTCTCAGAAGGTGCAAATCCTCATCTTTCACCTGGGCTGACATTTCTATTTCACTCTTGCACATACACACCTGCAACCCGATGATCCTGTGGAAGCACTTAAAGGTAACAGTAAACTCAAAGTGATTGATCTACAGATAATTTACCTTGGCAAGGAAGGCTACGAGTCAGCTCTCAAGTAGACTGACAGATGTTGCACCTCCCTATGCAGGAGTTAATATCTTCCCAGGATACTGGCATGTCTACAGCAACAAGAAAATAAATTATTAGGAGCAAAGGTAGTAGTGCCTTAACACAGAGACTGATGAGTACGTGCTCTAGAAGGACCCCAAAATCCTTCAGGCAAATTAATGTTCCCACCAACCTGCATGTGGTCAAATGCCACTTTATTCTGGATCATCTTATAGCAGCCTTCCAATACATGAAGGGGGCCTACAAGAAAGCTGGGGAAGGACTTTTCGTAAGGGCAGTTAATGACAAAACAAGGGGAAATGGGTTTAAGCTGAAAGAGGGGAGGTTTAGATGAGATATTAGGAAGAAGTTCTTCACTGTGAGGGTGGTCAGACACTGGAACAGGTTGCCCAAGGAAGTTGTGGATGCCCCCTTCCTGGAAGTGTTGAAGGCCAGGTTGGATGAGGCTTTGAGCAACGTGGTCTAGTGGAAGGTGTCCCTGCTGATGGCAGGGGGGTTGGAACTGGATGATCTTTAAGGTCCCTTCCAACTCAAGCCATTCTATGATTCTATAAGATGGAGAAGAATATAAAGAAGAATATCATATAAAGAAGATGGAGACTCCCTTTTGACAGGGAGCCAAATGCAAAAGACGAAGGGTAATGGGTACAAGTTCCTCCTGGGGAGGTTCTGACTGGACACAAAAGGAAAATTGTTCACAATGAGAACAATCAACCATTGGAGTAATCTCTCCAGGGAAGTAGTGGATTCCCCAACATAAGGCACTTCTGAGATTCAGCTGGACAGGTTGCTGGGCCACCTTGTCTAGACTGTGCTTTTGCCAAGAAAGGTTGGATCAGATGATCCTTGAGGTCCCTTCCAATCTGATATTCTATAATTCTATATTTTCAGAATTAAAAGAATTAGAAGGAAAAGAATAAATGGCTCCTCATCTTCTTGTCTATGTTTCTTGAACAGAGAAAGGGCATTATCTGTTATCAACCCTTCCAGGGGTTACTGCATAGCTCTTGGTGTTGCTCTACCATGTGAAGAAGAGGTTGTGGTTGTGCTACAAGGAATTAAATGGACACTAGATGTGAAAAGAGAGATAAAAGCCATTTATGTCATGAAACACCATCAGGCTGAGGATTCTACTTTGGAAAAGAAAGAAATAGGGACAGGATAAAACTGGGTACCACAAGTCAAACTCTTCACATGGTCAAGAGCCATTTGACCACGTACCTTGCATGGCTGAAGGGTGGGAGATGATACCATCTTCCCTGGCCTCCCACCACTCCTCAGTAGGACACAGGTAGACTGGACACACTGAAAGGCTCCAAGGCAGACTGGTGTGTTTGGCTTGCTCCTCCCCACAGCTGGGGACCCTGCTTACTTGCCAGTCCCTGTGCTATCACAACTTTGATGACAGCCCCCTAACACAACGCTGGAGCAGAACCCCAACTGCAAGCCAGGTGCAGATGAAAGCTGCATATATTGCAATTCTGAGTTATGTGAACAGAAAGAATAGCCAGCAATCATTAAAAATAATTAAAACCACTTCTGTACATGAGATTTTAAGCTTCTACTTTGGATTTTATCTACCCTGTAAAGATTAGGGTCCAGGATTAGATCCAATACAGGAGGGCAAATTATCCCTAAATGTGCATCATACCCAGCACACATCTCCTGAATCCAAGCTTCCCAAAGAATATTTAGGGGACCTCACAGATCTTCTCCTTTTTGCCCTTTTCCAAATAGGTTTTGTTAAAAGTAGGATTTACAAAACTGAAAATTCATTAGAAAAATGCAGCACAAAACTCCAGCACAGAAACAATAACAAGATACAGAACAGCCCTCAATTTCCCCATTTGCAATATTTTTTTGCAGTAGTCTGAAATCACAATTGAAGTCACATTATCTCATCTCCTCACTCTGGACTGTGACCCACAGTGACTACAATATAGCTCTTCCATTTTCACTTACCTTCTCCATCAGAGACAAAATGAAAGGGGAGCATCTGAAATTCAGCAACCCACGTACCTGGAACGCATTTCAGATGGCATCTTCCTCTGAAGCCTCGACAAAAAACTGAGATGGAGCTTGAAAAGGGAAGATGAAAACTCCAGCCTCTCTGGAGGACACACTAAAAATCCTGCAGACTCTGGGAAAACTAAGATAGCTGAGAGTCAACCCTGCTGACTCTCGTTCTGCCAGAGAGCTGCAGCTGGTGCCAGTGAAATATTTATGCAAAGACAGCAGATGTTGCAAGCAAAGGATGAAGAAAGGTATGAGAGCTGCAGTATTAGGTTGGGGCATCCAGTGTTTGCTTCCTACAATGGCCAACATCAGGTGGTTAACAAAAGCAGGACAAACATATGGAGACATCTTCATCCTTCCAGCCTCCAGTGACCTATAGCTTAGAGACTATCTGAGGCACAGACAGCATCTTGGAAATGTCTTTCCACTCAGTACCCTACACAAACTTTTCTTCTATGAATCTTCTTACTTTGGAAGCCATTTAAATTTTTAGCATTTCCAATGTCCTGTGGCAATAAGTTCCATAGATTAACTACATGCTCTATGAAAATGTTATGTCCTTTCATTAGTTTTCAACCTCCATCCTGCTTGTTTCACTTGTTGCCACTCAATTCTTGTATAAGAAGAAACACTAGAGGTTTTTAAAATCTGGGAGAAATGTTGCCTTGTTTTTCTGTATCACCACTGCCATCCCTAAAGCTTGGGAACATTTGTCTGTACATCAACAGCAAGCTCAGAAATCACATTTAAGCATCAACAGTGCAACCTGGACAATACTGAAGAACCTGTGCTCATGGAGTGACTGAAGAAACCTGGAAGAACCACAAGAGCATCTCTTAATACAGAGGGCAGCTCAGTTCAAGCCAGATCTTGGCCTAGCAATAAATGCAAATTAAATATTGGTCCAGCAATAAACTCAATTACTTAGAGCCCCTGGAAGTCCCCAGTGTCTGCCTGGCATCAGCCCCTTCTCAGAGATCTTGCAGCTAAGCAAAGTCCACAAGAGCAAAGTGTGGCTGGCGCCACAAAAGAGCTGAGCTTAGCTCCCTTCCACATGGGTCAGAGATGATGGCTCGAGCCTTCAGGTGGTCAGCAAATGTGTTTCTCTTAGGGTTGAACTACAGGGAAGCTTTACCATGAGCCCAGGAGACATTTAAATCATGTACAACTGGAGAGGAGACTAAATGCCCCGTGCTAGGAGCAAGCACAGCCCTGCTGAGAAACCCTCATCAGCTTTCCCATTGCCTTCAACCAATTCTCCACCCCTCTTCTTGAGACAAAGATCATCCATAACCCAGCCACTCTCATCAGCACAAAAGTCCCACCACAACTGCCCTGCCAGAAGGAGGAAATAAATCTCAAATTGTCCAGTTCAGTAAAAAAAAAGACATGAGGGAGCTGTGGTACTGCTAGCTGAAGGGTTAAATGTGGTGCTACCCAGAGATAGCTCCTTTCCTAGCTCATCTCCCAGCTGCTTGGGCTCTGGCCTCTTTAATGAAGATTGATTGCCTTCAGGAGGCCACCTCTGTCTAGATTGCCTTTGGCCCCATTTTATTACCCCCACCCACACAAGCAAGCTCAGGATCCAGGCACGGAAAAATTCCAGGCAATGGAGCAGCAAGAGAATAAATTGAGTTTTCTCAGAGCAAACAGAGCCAGGTCTTCCCCAGCCCTTTCTCTCAGGCAAGGATTCTCTTGGGTCTAATAACATCTGAGGCAACGGCACCGTTTTGTTAATGGGGACCCAGAGAACATTTCATTTCTCTACCCTGACTTGTATTAATGAAATTTGCAGCAATCTACCACCTCCAAGACCTCTTGACTTTAGGTTATGATACCAGTAGGAAACTTGTGTCCTCACTGAGCGATTACAGCCCCAGACCTGCAGCCTGTGCACATCAGCCTGCAGAAAAGGTTAAATGCATGCTGGGTCTGCTGCAGAGAACTCCCTGGAGTGTAGGACATCTGCTTTGCAGCCCCATCATGGGACCTCAACAAAAGCAAGGAAGACATGAGATTATTGATGACCTGGTCAACTAAAGAAAGTCCTCAGGCCATGCCTATGCTATTGAATAAACAGACTAAGGAAATGTCTTCTAGCCTCAAGGACAACAGATACAATATAGTTTCTGCCCAGAGAGCTAAATTATCTTTATACACCCATCACCAAAAAGGAGTCACAGCTACACAGGCTGAGAGAGTTGGGGCTGTTCAGCCTGGAGAAGAGAAGGCTCCAGGGAGATCTTATAGCGGCCTCCCAGTACCTGAAGGGGCTACAAGAAAGCTGGGGAAGGACTTTGCATAAGGGCAGTTAATGACAAAACAAGGGGAAATGGGTTTAAACTGAAAGAGGGGAGGTTTAGATGAGATATTAGGAAGAAGTTCTTCACTGTGAGGGTGGTCAGACACTGGAACAGGTTGCCCAAGGAAATTGTGGATGCCCCCTCCCTGGAAGTGTTGAAGGCCAGGCTGGATGAGGCTTTGAGCAACCTGGTCTAGTGGAAGGTGTCCCTGCTGATGGCAGGGAGGTTGGAACTGGATGATCTTTAAGGTCCCTTCCAACCCAAACCATTCTATGATTCTATGATACACTGCCTAGTCTTTGGTCCGTGCTAGCCCCAGGCTGGGCATGTGCATTATTTGGGAGTTTGATAGTTTGTGTGGGCTCAAGCCATGCCAAGGACTCTGCTAATAGTGGAACAAATTGTCCATCCACTAATCCAGGAGCCCCCATCCTGTGCCATGATATCTCATAGATCCCCACGACAGGAGGGAATGAAAGTCACAGGTGGAGCAATAAATTGGGTAGATCTAGACACCACATCTGTTCTCTGAACACACTTTTGGAGACAGTAAAAGAAAAGAAGTGGAAGAAAGACCAATGCATAAGAATAGATGGAGGAGAACCAGACATGGGTATAGTTCATGTGGAAGAAGTTTAGGGCAGTAGATGGTTTCTAGCCCTCTTAGAGGGGATTTTGGAGCAACTTCCCAAAACCTTGTTGGAGCCCATGTGAAGTCGTGTCAGGTTACTCAGTGAATGCCATAGTTTCAAAGGTCTTTGCTAGACCATGGGACTTCTTTAGAATAGACAGGTAGGTCCAATTTTCAAAATTCCACATGTCCTGCAGTACACTGAAAATAAAATTCAGTGCCATGAGGTTGGGAAGAACTCTAATTCCCATGATCTAGGAGTCAAAAGCAACGTAGGTTGAAGAAACATTAATAATGGACACAATACCTAGATAAAAACATGTTAGTAATGGTTTTCCTGACTTTTACTGAAAGAAAAGTGAATTTGGGTCCAAAATTTACAGTACACTAAATCAAAACCCCAGTGCTGAACAAAGGAAGGTCTGGACTGAGATGCTGCAACTTGCAAAAGTCTTTAATACCTAAAGATGTACTCCCTTTCAATTGCCTTGTCACCAAAGGCCTTTAAAGAAACAAGATCTACCTGGGGTGGATGCATAGTTTAAATGTTTAATGATAATGATTCTCTGATGCCTTGAGGGTATAGTGAATTAGTGCACTAGTTCTTCATTTCAAGGCACAAAGGGAGCCAAACCCAGTCTTAAATCATAGAAAATGGGCAGTTAATGACAAAACAAGGGGAAATGGGTTTAAGCTGAAAGAGGGGAGGTTTAGATGAGATATTAGGAAGACGTTTTTCACTGTGAGGGTGGTCAGACACTGCAACAGGTTGCCCAAGGAAGTCGTAGATGCCCCCTCCCTGGAAGCGTTTAAGGTCAGGTTGGATGAGGCTTTGAGCAACCTGGTCTAGTGGAAGGTGTCCCTGCTGATGGCAGGGGGGTTGGAACTGGATGATCTTTAAGGTCCCTTCCAACCCTAACCATCCTATGATTCTATTAAAATAAGAAAAGATTTGCAAGGACTGTTGGCATGGCTTAGTGGGGAGGACAAGCTGACCTCACCAGTGTTGCTTTCCAGGGGCAAGGTGGATCAGGACCGAATGTATGGAGGGAAAGTAGTTAAATGTGAGGCTCCAAAGGAGAAGAAAACATGTCCACATTTTGATACAGCTAACTGATTTACTTTCCACACAAGAGTAAAAATAGTTAAAAGAAAAAAAGTCTCTTTTCCTCTTCTTTGCCTGTGTTTACGTTATTTTAATTGAAAGAACATTTTTATGAGAACCCATCAATCACCTCTGGAATATCATGTTCAATCGCCTAAAGCACGGACAGACACATCCAATGTGGGGAGACTCTCCAATGTGAAAAGCACTTCAGGTTGAAGTTCTTCCAGCTCATTTAAAGAGATGTCAAGTTTAAGAATCTTAAGGAATGAGGAGGAGGAAGGGGGAGCAGGCTAAAAAAAAATAAAAAATAAAATCAAGCTATTTCCAGTTTTCCCCTCTATCTCCCCCCAAAATATGCCTGGAGTTTTTAGCCTTTACCATTTTTGACAAGTAGCAACACACACAGGCAATTCTAGCACCAGTGCTGCTTGATCAAGGAGTTCTGCTTTTGGAAATCACCCAAATAAAACTTGGCAGAGAAAAATAAAAGGAAACAAAAAGAGGGGAGTTTAAGAGGAGAAAGAAGGCCAGATTCTCAGCAGAGCAGTTTCTTGCCTCTCCTCTTTGTCACGGGAGCCCTGCTGCTTTACATGAGTAGGGCACAGGCTCAGAGAAACATTTGTAAGTGAGAAAACCAGCTCAGGTACCTCACAGAAAATGAAATGTTTGAGATAACAGGAATGTCTCCAGCTTCATCCAGAGAAACAGTGATCATTTCTGAAACACTAAGCTGTGAACGTACAAGGTGATAAAAAAGCAATGCATTTAGCAAATAACTGAAATTGCTGAGAAAATATCTACTGAGGAGGGAGAGGGAGGAATATTTGGGGGATCTGGAAGTTTTTGATGGAACACATAATCCCAAAAATGTGACAATTTAAGGAGAGGAGGGAGACTGACCCTTTCTAATACACCTAAAAATACAACAGTGATTTAATTTAGTTATTTTAAAGTGATACCATAAAAGAAATGGGAATTTAAACCTGATTACCACAAAAGGCTTCCCAACAAAGAAGCAAAAGACTCCCCCCCTCCGGCCAAAGCTGTAAAAATCCAGGGGTTGGGGGCATTTCAAACAAGGCTGGTGAAAGTCGAGTAGCACTTTCTTCAGCTACACATTCCCAAAACAAAGGTGGAGGAGGTGAGATGGAAAGATTTGGTGAGCTGCACAGCAACAAGACGGCTGCTGGCAGAGCAGATTGTTTTAGGACATGAGTTGTCTCTCCCAACAATACTCATTGACACCTGGGTTAGATGAGTTTAGGTTTCAAACATATGAAATGACCTATTTCATATGTGACCCCAACATAAGAAAGACATGGACCAGTTAGAACAAGTCCAGAGGAGGCCACCAGGATGATGCGAGGGCTGGAGCACCTCTCCTATGAAGACAGGCTGAAAGAGTTGGGGCTGTTCAGCCTGGAGAAGAGAAGGCTCTGGGGAGATCTTATAGCGGCCTCCCAGTACCTGAAGGGGCTACAAGAAAGCTGGGGAGGGACTTTTCATAAGGGCAGTTAATGACAAAACAAGGGGAAATAACATTAAACCGAAAGAGGGGAGGTTTAGATTAGATATTAGGAAGAAGTTCTTCACTGTGAGGGTGGTCAGACACTGGAACAGGTTGCCCAAGGAAGTTGTGGACGCCCCCTCCCTGGAAGTGTTCAAGGCCAGGCTGGATGAGGCTTTGAGCAATGTGGTCTAGTGGAAGGTGTCCCTGCTGATGGCAGGGGGGTTGGAACTGGATGATCTTGAAGGTCCCTTCCAACCCAAACCATTCTATGATTCTATGATTCTATGATTCTATTCCCCACCATCTCTCTCCCACAAATATACACCTACCATGGAGATACATAATATTGGAGGAGAGAAAAACAAATCCCAGGATCTGTTCCCTTCTTTTGCCCTGACTGATGTGACCTAGTCTCTGCCTGAGTCTACAGCTTAACTGTCCCCAGTATGAAATGAGATTAACAATAATAATCTGATGAGAAAAAGCACTGTCAGGCCTGAGGACTGTGAATGAGAGTTCATGTTGGAAAAGCTACAGCAGGTGGGAAGTCCTCATCTTCAGCTGCTTGTTTTCACCACCACAGTCTGAATATGCTCCTAGTTCATATCAGTGGAGATCCAGTTAAAGGTCACCTACTGTAGGTTAAGCTATAAGGGTTTGTACTTTGGGAGGTGCTGAGATGAACAGTAATGGTATGGTGGCCATAGGATGACAATATTTGCTCATGGGTGCTCCAGAGGTGAAGGTAATAATTCCCCTAACAGTAAAAGCCTAACCCTCAGCACTTCAAGTTCCACAACTGGTTGCTATCCTGCTAAAATCCAGCGTGTCCTTTCCTCTTTTGCCCACACACTGTTTTATAGAACAGGCTTGTGATGAAAAACAGTGGAAATAAACCCAAAAGTTCACCCTCTGCATATCTCTTCCCACCTTGTCAGAACTACCATTGCTTCAAAATCTCTTCTTCACCTTGTGGAGAATTCAGTTACAGGGAACAATTGCCTGGAAGAGAGAACAAGTCCTGTCTTGTCTGCACAGCCAAATACCACAGGAGTTCTTCATCTTTTAGTAGGAGAAACAGCAGGATTGGATTCAGACATAAGTAAGGTCACAAATGGAAAGGAGAGGAGCCAGATGAGGTATCTCACCTCAGAAGGAACCTTGCGGGGCCTTCAGCTCATCATTTATAGGTACCTGAGTGTCTTTTTTAACTGCTACTTAGTGAGTTATTCAACCCCTCTACAACCAAAGCCTCAAACCTGGCACGTGCCTCCCACACTGTGGATCTTCAATGCACTCAAAACCTTATAACCCATCAGGAGTCTTCTTCTGTCTCCCAAGAAAATGCAGAGAGAGACAACAGTAAAGTCCAGGTCATGTCAGATGCCAGTCAAAAGGCGGTGAGTCCACCACCATCACCCAACACTCAACAGTCTGTCACTTTACCAGTTTTCCCATTCTCTGGAAATGCCCTGATCACAGAAACACAAGTCTATGTGGACTGGGGAGTCCACCTTGCCCATTCTGAATCCCTTCTCTGCAATGAGAAGGAGGGCCATGAGGATGATCAGAGAGCTGGAGCACCTCTCCTATGAGGACAGGCTGAGAGAGTTGGGGTTGTTCAGTCTGGAGAAGAGAAGGCTCCAGGGAGACCTTCTAGTGGCCTCCGAGTACCTGAAGGGGCTCCAGGAAGGCTGGGGAGGGACTCTGGACAAGTGCAGGGAGTGACAGGACAAGGAGTAACAGCTTCAAACTGGAAGAAGGAAGGTTTAGATTAGATATTAGGAAGAAATTCTTTGCTGTGAGGGTGGTGAGACAGTGTCCCAGGTTGGCCAGAGAAGCTGTGGCTGCTCCTCCCTGGAAGTGTTCTTGGCCAGGTTGGATGAGGCTTTGAGCAACCTGGTCTAGTGGAAGGTGTCCCTGCTGCTGGCAGGGGGGTTGGAACTGGATGAGCTTTAAGGTCCCTTCCAACCCAAAACAGTCTGTGATTCTATGAATATTCACCATGAAAACATTGCTATCATTGTCATAAAGACATTGTTATTGGAGATGACACATCACACTCCATTTCAGCAGAGACACCTTTGCTGGTCAGGAGAGGAGAAGTTTGAATAAATAATGAAATAGATAAATAGACCAAAGATGCTGTTAAACAAAGGAAGGTCAAGGTGGAGCTCAGATGCAATAAAACTTGTTAATATCTCCACTTGCAGTAACTCTGTCTAATAAATGGCTTCTCTTTACCTGTGGCATCTCCATCTGACCACAAAGTCAGAGGTGAAGGAGTCTAAGGTGAAATCTAAGGTGAAATAATGAAGTATTTGTAAATTGTAGTTTATGTAGTTGGGAATCAGGCGTTTTGTTACCTTGCTCTGTTTGGATTTTTCAGAATCTGTCAGGACTGCAGAATTCACCATCTCAGAGATGCTTAAATTAAACATGTTACCTTGGCAGATCTCCTTCAGAGATAGTCACACAATACCTGTGTGACAGCTCTGCCACCGCTGATATCCTGCGGTTTGAACAGGTATTTCCAGCACTAAGATTACAACCAGTTTCGGGCTGAGCCAAAGGTCAGTAACTTGCTCCGTGACAGATTCACATCCTCTGCAGACCAGGCCCAGCAGAAGCCCTAAAACCTCTGAACATCAGTTTATGTCAGAATTACCTGCTTTTTCCTGGCATGCGTCACACACATATTAATTATGAAAACAAGCAAGATTGGTTTGATTGATTTGCTTCCCAGGCATTCAGAACACGATTGGTTTACTTACCATAGAATCACAGACTGGTTTGGGTTGGAAGGGACCTTAAAGCTCATCCAGTTCCAACCCCCCTGCCAGCAGCAGG
>NW_010300163.1:0-4822 GCF_000700745.2 Antrostomus carolinensis | reverse complement strand
CCTTCACCGCTTCCGGGGGGGGCCAGCCACAGCTTCTCTGGCCAACCTGTGCCAGTGTCTGACCAACCTCACAGTGAAGAACATCTTCCTAATATCTCATCTAAACCTCCCCTCCTTCAGTTTAAACCCATTTTCCCTTGTTTTGTCATTAACTGCCCTTATGCAAAGTCCTTCCCCAGCTTTCTTGTAGCCCCTTCAGGTACTGGGAGGCCGCTATAAGATCTCCCTGGAGCCTTCTCTTCTCCACTTCTCAGAAAAAGTCATGCTTTAGAAAACAAGAGTGCAAGAAAACCCTTCCTCAAAGCTCAACTTTGAGAAACAAGATTTTGCCTGTGTCAAAATCATAGACAGAATCACAGACTGTTTTGGGTTGGAAGGGACCTTAAAGCTCATCCAGTTCCAACCCCCCTGCCAGCAGCAGGGACACCTTCCACTAGACCAGGTTGCTCAAAGCCTCATCCAGCCTGGCCTTCAACACTTCCAGGGAGGAGCAGCCACAGCTTCTCTGGCCAACCTGGGACACTGTCTCACCACCCTCACACCAAACAATTTCTTCCTAATATCCAATCTAATCCTAACCTCCTTCAGTTTAAAGCCATTTCCCCTTGTTCTATCACTACCTGCCTTTGTAAAAAGTCCCTCCCCAGCTTTCTTGTAGGTCTCAAAAACTGTCCAAGTCCCTGGTGTTTTCTCAGATTTTGCTACACCTAACAGGCTCAAAAATGTTTTTGTTTTTTTTTTTTTCTGGAAATGAAACAAAAGAACTTTCCATGCAGGAGCTTACAGGTCTGTCTGCTTTTCCCCATCATTGTATTTGTTCCCAAAGCAAAGACCAAAAATCTACGACCCTTTAGGGAATCAAGGCCTGACTGTCTGCATATTGGGGCTGGGAAAAGTGGCCATCTACTGAACAAATCCGTCTTCCTAAATTCTCCATCTCGTTTTCTTGCTGACACACAGAAGATCACAATGCAGTTCTCAAGCAGAGCTGAAGGAAGGATTTCTGATGCATTCACTAAGTCAACACAAAGCCCTTCATCCAGCATATTAAGAGTTCAAAATTTTGCTTTGAACTGCATTTCAGAAGTCAGGAACTCAAAATGCTGCCAGGGCTTATTCAAACCTTGAAGTGCTACAAATTTGTACTAGAGAAGACACCACCACCACCACCCCCCAGCCTGCTTTTCAGGCAGAAACAGATTCCTCGGTGTTTCCATGATGTGAAAACATGTTTTGTTGTATTTCAGCCACCTCTGAAGAAAATCAAAATAACACTGGAAGAAGCAAGATGATGTTTGTAGGCAGAAGTAATATATTTTTATTAGAGCATCTGCTGTTGTTGGGAAAAAAAACAAACCCAAACAAAACCAGATAAGCCCTGGGCAGTAAAGAAAAGCTTTTGTCCTATAGCTGAAAACTTATTTAATTTTCCAGATATATTATTTCAACCTACAAATCTCATCTTGTCTGTCCATAGACCATCCTGACAGCAAGAACACTGCCTCAAGGACATCGCTGTGTGAGACAATTTGGCTGCATTGCCAAGTGTTAGTATTTGGTAGAGAGACAGGGCTGAGAAATGTCTCTTGCTCACTCAGTTCTTACACTGACATCTCTGGGTGTCCACCTTTCCATACAGTGAACTGATTTTTAAATGACTTTTGAAAAGGTATTTTTAAAATATTACTATAATTCTCTACTTTTTTTAGTTTTTATTTTCTGACATTATTTTGTCATTCATTTCCATATCATAGAATTGATGTGAACTGAATTTTGAATGGATTTCATTTTTATTTTCATGGGAGTGAATTATTTTATTAGATCTTAGATCCATGATCGGGATCACTTGTGAAGAAGATACCAACCTGCCAACAAAGAGCCGGGCACGTTGGTTCAGCATCACAACTGGGATGAACCAATCTCACTCCATGCAAAAGAAAAAAAGGCAAGTTCAGCAACTACATTTCTAGTCTCATATTGAGGTGACCTGAAAGTTTTTGCAGTGATACAAGCCCTGATCCCCTAAGAATCAGACCATGAATTCAACAGATTGAGAACTTTCCTCAGCCAGACAATTCATCCCAGAACCCACCTCGTAGTTATAACATTACAAAGGATGTTAAATACTGACTAGCTCAGACAAGATTGCCCTCCCAGAGGTGCCAGCCTACAATGAACAGCTCAAAATGCTTTATGAGCTGACATTTTGGTTTTACTGTTACACTGGAGCAGTTCAAAAGAAGCAATTTGTTCTGTGGCTTAATGCATTTAGGAACCAAGGTGAGGCATTTATTGTGGCAGAAAAACAACCTCAGCACCCCCCCCTCCCCCTCCAATTTTCCTTTGAAGCACAATGAAAGCGAATAAAAAGCAGAGAAGTGAGCACCCAAGGTAGCAAAAGCTTATTAGTGAAGGGAACAGCAAAAAAAATCGATCATTCTGACCTGTGGAGCAGCTGAGGCTGTGGAAGCAGGAAACCCTGGAGACGTTACAAAGTGCCAGCAAAACCTGAGCGATCGCCTTTGTTTGTTGCTAATGAGCCATGGTGCTTTTTAATAATATATAAACCATTTAAAAGGACTTGATGGGAAGACCAAGGAAGTCAGTCGAAGTGTTTCTACCTAAAATTTGATATTTGAGGGAAACAATGAACTTCTGCCAACTACAGAGCAAGAGCTCAACAAAACTGTTGGGATTTCTAAGGGGTCTCCCAGATGTTTAGACCCTCAAAGCGTTATTTTCTGGCAGATCATCCTCCTAAAGGGTCCATCCCAAGCTGAAACTCCTGGAAATATCACAAGGGAGGCCCCAGATCCCTTGGGTCTGTGATGCTTTTATCAAAAAACTGTGGGATTTCTAATCTGCAGGCAAAGCCCACAAGGCACCCAAAGATTCCTGGGTGTCATTGCTGTAATTTCCAGGTTTTCAGCCATAGTTCATGTAAGCCCCAAGAATAGATGCTCCAATCACCCTGGGTAAGAGGTTTGGAATCCTCAGATCTCCAGTTTGGAGTCAAAGAGCCTAGAAAATCTCCCAGTGAGGAAAAGAAATGGGCCATTCTGGCAGTTTCACCCCTGTCATTAGCTGTTTTTAGCTGCAGAGGAGCTGCCAAAGCTGTCACATTCCTTGAAGAGCTGAAAATAATAATTAAAAAAAAAAAAAAAAGCTTCATTTTTGGACTCACCACAGTTCTTTGCAATGTGTTCATGGGATTTCACACTTGTGGTATCTAAAAGGAAAAAAAAAAATGGGTCTAATTCAGATCAACACTCTATTTAAAACAAAACAAAATATCTACAGGGTAAAAATCCCACTTTTTGATCAATATGGCTTCTATTGATCATGGAAGGTTTTGACAGATGCTCAGCAGGACTCTCCACACAGCTTTAGAAAAGAACATGCTTCACCCCTGACTGATAGGCAGCTACATTAACAGCAGAAAACCTGAATTGATCCACTGTAAGAATGCAAAACCAAACTCTAGGACACAGGGATAAGGAGTAACAGGGCAACAACACAACCTAATAGGGACAAAATAAAACTGAAGGTGCTGTAGACACTATATTAAGCCCTACAGAAAGTCCATGCCAGACTGAAGAGTCCACATCTCAGGCCTGGATCCTTGGAGTGGTTGTGTCCTGTTTTAATTCATGTTTTTATCATAGAATCATGGAATGTTGTGAGTGGGAAGGGACCCACAAGGATCATCCAGTCCAACTCCTGTCCCTGCACAGGACAAGCCCAACATTCACACCATGTCCCTCAGGGCCTTGGCCAAATGCTGCTGGAATCTTGTCAGCCTTGGTGCCATGAGCACCTCCCTGGGGAGCCTGTTCCAGTGCTCCACCACCCTCTGGGTGCCTCAAGAACCTTTTCCTCATGGCCAACCTCACCCTCCCCTGCCACATCTTCCTGCCATTTCCTCTGCTCCTGGCATTCGCTGGTGGCCAGAGAGAAGAGATCAGCGCCTGCTCCTCCTCTGCCCCTTGGGAGGAAGTTCTAGACCCCCATGAGATCTCCTCTCACTGTCTTCATCCTGAAACAGAAGCCAAAACACCCAGTCATGCAGGCAAATTTATAAATACATCATTGCAGTCGGTGTAGGTACAGCACCTCTGGGTGCAGTTTGTCCCCACACTGATAATTCTCTCACCCAAACTCTCAAGTCTCCATCACCTCTGTGCCCTTCTCTCCCACCTTGATGTGTGCAGAGTTGTGGACAAAAATACCACCTCTTCCATCACTCTGAACAGGTTATTTTTTTCCTCCATCTCCCCCTGTGAAGCCATGGGTGGCTGCTGGTGCTGTCAGACCCTCAGAGCCCCCAGGACACCTGAACATCACCATGTGGGCACCTTTTCCTCCCTTCTCCCCTTCCTGGACTCTCTTTGTACCTCTGATACTGAAAGAACATCCCCTTCTGCTTAAACAATGTGACATTGAAAGTTAGTTAGTTACAGCTAGGCCTACTCAAGTTTATAGTCTAAAATAGATAACAGAAGACTTGAGGCATCGAATCTTTGAGAAGGTAGTGATGCCAGAATAAACCATTTTTGTGGAGACTGAAGTGTTGTAAACAGACCAAGAGATGGACTAAGCATGCGTGGAAGAAAAATTCAACTAAAAGGCACAGTGACAAAAGTTTCTGTGGTCATCAGATGACCAGTACACATGAGAAAAGGACCTTTAAGTGTATTAATGAGTTCTTGGAAATGTGATGAATATGTTAATAATTTATTGGAAAATAAATGAATATGCATGTTTTGATAGTATAAAGCTTTTCTTCATAGAAGAATTGTTAGGGTTGGAAGGGACCTTAAAG
>NW_010300162.1:3296-6144 GCF_000700745.2 Antrostomus carolinensis | reverse complement strand
CCTTTCTTTCCTTTCTTCCTTTCTTTTTTCCTTTCTTTCCTTCCTTTCTTTCTTTCCTTCTTTCTTTCTAAGCTGGAGAGATGCCAGACGCATGTGAAAAACAATCCCAGCCTCTGGCCCTGGTCCCTGCCAGGAAGGAGCAGAGTCCAGCCTGGTTATCTCTTCTTACCTCGAGGAAAAACAAAAAAAAAGAGAGAAAAACCAAAATTGTCCCGTGTTAGAAACCCAATAATTCCATTCCAGGGGCAGGGCAGCAACAGGACTGGTACCACAACCACCCAGCTCCACACCCACTGGGGTTCAATGGCTTAGTGCTTATACCTCCACAAGAATGAAAGTTTATTTTCCAAACCATGGAGAAATCAGGGCTCTTGTCCACCAGGACCTTTTCTCTCCAAGGAGAGAGAAAGAGAGATGCTGTGTCAGAGCAGCAAGCACAGTGCCGGGCTCAGCTCCAGGCACAGGACGGAGGCAGCGTGGAGGGGACGTGTGAGGGCACCACGAAGGAACAGCAGCAAGAAAACCCAGGCTTTGCACCTTCCCCTTCCTCCAAGCCTCTTTTTTTTTAATTCCCCCCCCTTTCTCCCCCTTTTTGAAGAGCTCCACCAGTTTCCTCCCCCTCCAACAGTCGCCGTGTCACACAGGAATTTACAATCAAACTACAATTTGCAAAACCCCATCCCGTAAAAGCCGCTTGATTTTGGCTCTTCTTGGTGAGGAGCCACTTTCAGCCTTAAACGGAGCAATTTTCTGTTTTCTCCCCCCTCGTTTGCAACGAGCAACAACTCGCCCTTGTCATTTTGGGTTGGTTTGATGCACAAAAAGGTTCCTGCAGCGGATGGCACAAGCTGATGGCAGGAGGGTTGGTGCAGCCGTCCCAGCTGGGCACAGGGTACCGGTTGCAGATGCCAAGAGCCTGGAGCATGTGCTGAGCCCACAGCAAGGTGGGGGGCTGCAAGGGGACCTTTTCTTCTGGGTTGTCCTCTCCTCCCAGTCTCCACAGCCACCTGACTCAACCGCATGTGCCTGAGGTGACACCACAGCCCAACGACTCCCCAAAATGTGAAGAGAGCACATGAACCATCACTGCTTAACAGCTTCTTCCTGCAAAGCGGCAGGGAAAGGGAGGAGGACAAAGCATCTTCCTGCTTTCATCCCAGCTCATCCCAGCCTGTGAGAGAAGAGACTTGGCAAGGGCAGGGGGAAGAAAAAACTACAGAGAGTCCCAGGGAGGTAAAAGGAAGGGAAGTGGAGGAAGAAGGGAAGGGGCAGCCCAGGGGCAGAGACCCTCAGGTCTCAGCTGGCCGCTCCCATGACCATACAGTGTATTCAAAGTATTTGATTTTAAGTGCTCCCTTCTATTCAGTTTACAGGCAGGGGACAAGAAGGTGGCATTTCTGCATTTTGCAGCTTCTAGGTTGGTGACAGAACCACACAGCAAAAGAAAAAAAAAAAATCCAATGTAAAAGTGGAGCGCAGAGAGCAAAGGAGCCTACAAGAAAGCTGGGGAGGGACTTTTTATAAGGGCAGTTAATGATAGAACAAGGGGTGATGGCTTGAAACTGGAAGAGGGGAGGTTTAGATGAGATATTAGGAAGAAGTTCTTCACTGTGAGGGTGGTCAGACACTGGAACAGGTTGCCCAGAGAAGCTGTGGCTGCTCTTCCCTGGAAGTGTTCAAGGCCAGGTTGGATGAGGCTTTGAGCAACCTGGTCTAGTGGAAGGTGTCCCTGCTGATGGCAGGGGGGTTGGGACTGGATGAGCTTTAAGGTTCCTTCCAACCCAAACCATTCTATGATTCTATGATAAATGCTTTTCCTTCACCCTAGTCCAACTGCTCGGACACTCTCTCCACTGCCCCACCCCAGAGGACATCCCTCTCGTACCAGGAAAAGTCGTAAGAGTGAATTAAATCCAGGACCCCAAAGCAAGAGCAAAAACCCAGTCACGATGAAGAAGAAAGTGAAGAATGCGTCAAATAGAAGAGAAAATTATTTTGAACATTCAGACTTTATATTTTGGAAAAAAAAATAAAAATAAAAATTTAAAAAAAAAAAAAAAGAGAAAGGAGAGGAGGAATTAGGTATTAAAAAAATAGCACTGAGTGAGAAAGCGGTGGCAGTCCCTCTACCACTACAAAAGCGGAACAACACACGCCACGTACACACGGAGGCTGAACTCCACCAAACTCCCGCTGACTGTGATGTGCACCTGGTTGCTGGTCTAGAGATACTGAATGCCTGAAGCACACCAAGGGTAACTTGAAAACATCTGCATGGCTTTAATGGGAATCCTCCAACTGAAAGAAGCGGTTTCTCCCCACGTCTGCGTTGGCACATCCCTGAGTCACGCTTGCACTCCTCTCCTTCAAAGTCAACATTCCTAAACATGAAGACAGAGGGGGGGAAAAAGAGGGAGAGCACCATCAGTGGAAGATCTTGATTCAGCCCCATTTGTGGGATCACCCCAGCAGAGAGGAGCTGGTTTGCAGGTCACAGTCCTTGCTGCCTCCTCCCAGGGATGGGCTGTTTGCTCGGCATTGCCAGTCAAAGCACGGAATGACTGCAGGCACGCGCTGTCACGTGGAGAAGAGCATGCCCACATGCAGTCATAGAATCAGAGAATGGTTTGGATTGGAAGGGACCTTACAGATTATCCAGTCCCAACCCCCCTGCCATCAGCAGGGACACCTTCCACTAGACCAGGTTGCTCAAAGCCTCATCCAACCTGGCCTTGAACACTTCCAGGGAGGAGGCATCCATAACTTCTCTGGGCAACCTGGGCCAGTATCTGACCATCCTCACGGTGAAGAACTTCTTCCTAATATCTAATCTAAACCTCCCCTCTTT
>NW_010300162.1:0-3224 GCF_000700745.2 Antrostomus carolinensis | reverse complement strand
AAGAGTGTCCTTTACCTTTGTCCTCCCCAGATTCACACTGTTTCCGTGTTCATAGTGAGAGCTTTCCACACGGTCGTTTTTGACATTTCATCGGAGATATTAATCTCAGAAGGATCAGCCCTGCAAAAAAAAAATATTTTACATAACATCAAGTTGCACCAAAGGAAGTTTAGATGGAATCTGAGGAAGAATTTCATTCCTGAAAGGGTTCTCAGGCATTGGCAGGGGGTGCCCAGGCCAGTGGTGGAGTCCCCATCCATGGAGGTGTTCAAAAAACCTGTAGACTTGACACTTCAGGACATGGTTTAGTGGGACATGGTGGTGTTGGGTTGATGGTTGGACTTGATGATCTCGGAGATCTTTTCCAACCTTCCCATCCCTGGAGGGATTGAAGAGTCGTGTAGACATAGTGCTGAGGGACATGGGTTAGTTGGGGACTTGTCAGTGTTGGGTTCATGATTGGACTCCATGATCTTAAAGGTCATTTCCAATCCAGGCAATTCTGGGATTATGGGAACTGATGCCACCAAGTGCATTCGCATCAGCAAGAGGAACAAGAGGGCCTGAAGGCTCAAAGCTCAGCACAAGCATAGGAGGTTTTGCTGGGTGAGGAGTTCTGGGGGGCAAGCCCAAGAGCTGCAGAGCTACAGCTCCATGCAGAGGCTCTTGTTGGTGTTTAGCCCTGGAGTGGGCTCCTAAGCCACTGCTGGTACAGATCACACCTGCAACTCCTCATTTTCAAGTCTGAGGATCTCCAGCTCCCCTAAAGACACTGATGATGTAAGTTTTTGAGGTCAGCTGTGAGTTGTGCAGCTACTCTACTTGGAGTCAGAGCCCTGCCATCACCTCCTGCAGCCCTGCCCATACATTTGATTTTCCCACAAGCTGACAGCTGGTTTCTAAGGGATGCTCAATAAAGATGCAAGTGGAGAAAATTGTGCCAAACACCTTCAAACTCATCTTGCTGGTGGTCCTGGCACTTGGTGGGGCTTTTACCTGTCACTGCTTTGCTTTGGCATATCCAAGTTGTTGGTCTTGCCCAGTTTCAGCTGAACTGAGTTTGCAGCAGCAGCTTCCATCATCTTCTGGGACTCCTGATATAAAAAAGGGACAAATCAAGTTCTCTGTCTTTATGATAAATTGATTTTAAATATGATCCCTCTAAGTCATGTGTTAAACTCAGGACTAATTCAGGAAAAAAAAGAGGTCACGATGTGGGTGGGATCCAGGGTATTAGGATCTATTTCTACTGAGTTCTGATCTTCCCCCAACATTGAAAGACAAGCTGTGATAGAAACAGGCAACCTCACAGCCTGGGGGACATGTCCAGCCCTGAGCACCCAGCAAGCTTTACCTCTTCTTCTTTGGCTTCATTTTTGGCATCATCCAACTTCTTCTTCTTGCTTTCTGGCATAAGGTCATCCAGAAAGCTGAGCTCTCGCTTTGAGAAGCAGAAATCCATCACTTTCCGGACAAAAACAAGAGCCAAAACCTTCAGGAATAAGAGGGAAGATGCAGTGAAGCCAGAGATGATGCTACATCTCACCCCAAGGCTACAAACACCCCGCTGCCGAGCAGCACCAGCTCTTACCATCATGGGAAAGATGATGGCAGCACGGGACACCTTGATGGCCCAGAGCAGGACGAGGCAGATCAGCTGGATCATGGTGAAGAAATGGACCTTTCGCAAGGGGACGTGCCGCAGGTAGATGAAATCCGGCTGATGTTTTGCCGGCATCCAAAAGAGCTTCAAGCGATCAAAGAACTGCAAAATAAAATTGGAGAAGTTGCCACTTTGGGACTGTGGAAAGTTTCTGTCCCTGTTGAGATGTGGAGGGAGTTTTCAGGATCTCACTTGCAATGAGAAATCCTGGATCCCACTATGTTCCTCCTGGAAGCAGCACCCATTTTCCCTTCGCTTCACCTATATTTGCTGGAGCGTGTCCAGAGAAGGGAACGGAGCTGGGGAAGGGTCTGGAGCACAAGTGTGCTGAGTTCCCTTGTGGCTGAGGGAACTGGGGGTGTTGAGCCTGGAGAAAAGGAGGCTGAGGGGAGACCTTCTGGCTCTGTCCAAGTCCCTTGGAGGAGGGTGGAGAGAGGTGGGGGTGGGTCTGTTCAACCAAGGACCAAGGGACAGGACAAGAGGAAATGGCCTCAAAATCATAGAATCATATGGCTGGAAAAGACATTTGAGATCATTGAGTTCAACCATACGTTTCCACTACTAAACCAGATCTCTGAGCACCTTATCTAACCATCTTTAAATACCTCCAGGGATGGGGACTCAACCACCTCCCTGGGCAGCCCATTCCAGTGTGTGATAACCCTTTCAGTGAAGAAATTTTTCCTGACATCCAATCTGAACCTCCCTTGGCACAACTTGAGGCCAAGTTGCCCCAACGGCAGTTGAGATTGGGTGTGAGGAGGAATTTCTTTGCTGAAAGGGTTCTGAGGCATTGGAAGGGGTTGCCCAGGGCAGTGGTGGAGTCCCCATCCCTGGAGGGATTGAAGAGTCGTGTAGACACAGTGCTGAGGGACATGGGTTAGTCGGGGACTTGTCGGTGTTGGGTTCCTGGTTGGACTTGATGATCTTAAAGGGCTTTTTCAATCCAGGCAATTCTGGGATTCTGTGATAAACCAGCTTGCCCATGAGAGCTGCCCATCAAATTACAATTATTCCACATTATTCTATTATTAGAATAATAATACTAATGGATTAGTGATGGATTTCTGCTTCTCAAAGCAAGAGCTCACCTTTCTGGATGACCTTGTGCCAGAAAGCAAGAAGAAGTTGGACGATATTCCACATTATTTTATTATTATTATTTCTATTCTTTTCTTACACAAAATATTTGCATTGCTTGTTTTCAGAGAGGTTTTTTTCCCATGCCATTGGTTTTTTTTCCTGCTTCTATGGAGATGAAATATCAGGGAGCAGACATGCTGCACCCTGTAAAAGGGTCCGTACCTGAATTCCTCTGAGTGACGACACTCCCATGTAGAGAAAGACGCCGTAAAGCACAGGCATTGGTATGAACTGAAATTAAAAAGAATGCAATAATTTATTATAATTTATTTATTTTTTAAATGGCATTTTCAGTATCTCCACTCTCTTCTACAGGCACTGCCTACAATTGCCTAAAGCTCTCCAGTTTCCATGGAGCTAGAGATCACAGAATCACAGAAGCCGTGCTGACTGCCCCTGATGACCCTCTTATCCTTGA